>NC_133191.1:59695000-59700000 GCF_049306965.1 Danio rerio
TACTGAGTGTGTGTTTCCCGCTGTGTGTGTGTGTGTGTGTGTGTGTGTGTGTGTGTGTGTGTGTGTGTGTGTGTGTGTGTGTGTGTGTGTGTGTGTGTGTGTTAGTCAGTAAAGGCCGTGTTGATGTTAGAGTTTGTGTGTGTGTGTGTGTGTGTGTGTGTTATACTGAGTGTGTGTTTCCCGCTGTGTGTGTGTGTGTGTGTGTGTGTTATACTGAGTGTGTGTTTCCCGCTGTATGTATGTATGTATGTATGTATGTATGTATGTGTGTGTGTGTGTGTGTGTGTGTGTGTGTGTGTGTGTGTTAAACTGAGTGTTTGTTTCCTGCTGTGTGTGTGTGTGTGTGTTATAAAGAGTGTGTGTTTCCAGCTGTGTGTGTGTGTGTGTGTGTGTTATACTGAGTGTGTGTTTCCCGCTGTATGTGTGTGTGTGTGTGTGTGTGTGTGTGTGTGTGTGTTATACTGAGTGTGTGTTTCCCGCTGTATGTGTGTGTGTGTGTGTGTGTGTGTGTTATAAAGAGTGTGTGTTTCCAGCTGTGTGTGTGTGTGTGTGTGTGTGTGTGTGTGTGTGTGTTATACTGAGTGTGTGTTTCCCGCTGTATGTGTGTGTGTGTGTGTGTGTGTGTGTTATACTGAGTGTGTGTTTCCCGCTGTATGTGTGTGTGTGTGTGTGTGTGTGTGTGTGTGTGTGTTATACTGAGTGTTTGTTTCCCGCTGTGTGTGTGTGTGTGTGTGTGTGTGTGTGTGTGTTTTACTGCTGTGTGTGTGTGTGTGTGTGTGTGTGTGTGTGTGTGTGTGTGTGTGTGTGTGTGTGTGTGTGTGTGTGTGTGTGTGTGTTATAATGAGTGTGTGTTTCCCGCTGTGTGTGTGTGTGTGTGTGTGTTATAATGAGTGTGTGTTTCCCGCTGTGTGTGTAGGCTATGTGCAGAGTCTGATCCGGCGTGTGGTCAATAATGTGAATATCGTGGTCAATAACCTGATCCTGAAGTACGTGGAGGACGACATCGTGCTGTCGGTGAACATCACGTCTGCGGAGTGTTACACGGTGGACGAGCTGTGGGACCGGGCCTTCATGGACATCAGCGGTCAGACAGACACCATACACACTCACTGCACACACTCATAATACACACTCACAGAACACACTCACAGAACACACTCACTGCACACACTCATAATACACACTCGCAGAACACACTCACAGAACACACTCACAGAACACACTCACTGCACACACTCACAGAACACACTCACAGAACACACTCACTGCACACACTCGCAGTACACACTCGCAGAACACACTCACAGAACAAACTCACTGCACACACTCACAGAACACACTCACAGAACACACTCACTGCACACACTCACAGAACACACACACAGAACACACTCACAGTACACACTCACAGAACACACTCACAGAACACACTCACAGAACACACTCACAGAACACACTCACAGAACAAACTCACTGCACACACTCACAGAACACACTCACTGCACACACTCACAGAACACACTCACTGCACACACTCACAGAACACACACACAGAACACACTCACAGAACACACTCACAGAACAAACTCACTGCACACACTCACAGAACACACACACAGAACACACACACAGTACACACTCACAGAACACACCGGCAGTGCACTGATTATCAGAAGACTCTCATTATTAAATGTACTGAATATTATTGAAGATGCTTTAAACAAAATCTAATATTATTATTATTATTAATATATGACTCATCATCATCATCATCATCATCATCATCATCATCTGTGTGACGACTGCAGATGATCATCTCGCCTCTGTCTCTCCACAGCTCCAGAACTGGTCCTCCGGAAGGTGATCAACTTCTCGGACTGCACCGTGTGTTTGGACCGCCGGAACGCCAGCGGGAAGATCGAGTTTTACCAGGACCCGCTGCTCTACAAGTGCTCCTTCAGGACCCGTCTGCACTTCAGCTACGACAGCATCAACGCTAAGATCCCCGCCGTCATTAAAGTAGGACACCAGTGTGTGTGTGTGTGTGTGTGTGTGTGTGTGTGTGTGTGTGTGTGTTTACAGCATCAATGCATCAGCTCACTGTGTGTGTGTGTGTGTGTGTGTGTGTGTGTGTGTGTGTGTGTGTTTACAGCATCAATGCATCAGCTCCTGCTCACTGTGTGTGTGTGTGTGTGTGTGTGTGTGTGTGTGTTTACAGCATCAATGCATCAGCTCCTGCTCACTGTGTGTGTGTGTGTGTGTGTGTGTGTGTGTGTGTGTTTACAGCATCAATGCATCAGCTCACTGTGTGTGTGTGTGTGTGTGTGTGTGTTTACAGCATCAATGCATCAGCTCCTGCTCACTGTGTGTGTGTGTGTGTGTCTCCAGATTCACACTATGGTGGAGAGTCTGAAGCTCTCCCTGACGGATCAGCAGCTGCCCATGTTCCTCCGGCTGCTGGAGCTGGGTGTAGCGCTGTATTATGGGGAGATGGAGGAGCGGCAGGAGGTGGAGCGGGAAGACAGCGGCCCACTGCGAGACAGCATTCCCGGTGAGAGGGAGAGAGAGAACACTGGAGAAAACACACTAAGACACACACTGAAACACTGCAGCTACTAGAGGCTCCACAGCGGATGTTGACTGCTGTCCGAGCGTCACCCTCGCGCTCTCCCTCGTGAAGCCGATACTGAAGTATCTGAAAGTGCAGCTGACGGAGATGCCGCTAGCGTTGCCTCCATACAGAGCAGATTTCTGTGAGCCTCTGTTAAACCGGCCGACTGTACAGCAGAATAAGGGCGTTAACAGCCTGGTGCTAACAGCCATATTGGTTCCTATAGCTAATATCAGCCTTCATGACAACTGTGAATATGGTAAAAACTCCTCTGTTTCCTTTATATTAGGCTATATTACGCCTGCATAATTAAGGGGGCGTGGCCACTTGAGTGACAGCTAGGTCTGGCTGGTCGCCGTCTCTTCAGCTCAGCTGATTCCGGCTGATTCGCTGCTGAACTCGGCATGTTTATCGTGTTTTTGTGTTGGTTTATGAGTCTTCACACAGTCAGCTGCCTTTAGGGATTATTTCCTGTCCAGATCAGATGATGTGGCCTGCTGAGTGCACTTAATCATGCTCAAACCATTCACACGGCCTCATTTCCCAGCTGACTGAACGTATATGCTCACACAGCGTCTCTATAGATGTGTTTGTCTGTTTAGGGTCATTCAACATGTATAATGTTGTTTAGAGCTGTAGTGTCCTCCAGAATCTGGCAGATTGATCCGCTGTGGGCTCTAGATCAGTCATCTGAAGTGTTGTCCTGCAGTGTTCATCAAGAGTCCTGCATTTACTGACACACACTACATCTGAAGTGCTGCTGTTTTCCTCCTGCGGAAGAGCATCATCAGAGCAATGTTCAGTGTGTGACAGCAGTGTTTATAAAAGACTGAACACTTTACTGATATAGTGTACAGCCCAGCACATGTGCTCAGAACACGAGCCAGTCGCAGCTGATGGAGTATTCAGCCTTTCTCCCACAGGAAAGCCCGTCTAAGCTGAATGGTGTCTGTAGCCCCGCCCACGCTCCGCCTCTGTGCCCTTTTTTGGTCACCCCTGGTTTGTGTGATGATGCATGAAAAAAATGGCATCGGTTGGCCACGCCTACTAGTAGCTTAATTTGAGCATTGGCGTCACATCAGTCTATGCTGCTGACATGCTGGTGATGAGCTTACATCCCTTTATTTCTCAATGTTCTGGACTGATTTAAAATCATTTATTCATTATTTATAATTAATGATCTCCAGAGTGCGACAGATTGATCAGCTGTGTAATCTGAAGGCCGGACAAGGCTATTGATGGAGCAGACTGTAGGTGATTGGGCACGGCAGTGTTTTCCCTCTGGAGATAAACGTCATGAGAATCACTCCTAATGGGGCTCAGTGCATTAACACTACTGGTAGAGGACAAACTCTGTCAACACACACACACACATACACACACTCACTCATTCATTCATTCATTTTCCTTCCTCAGTTCTGACCACTGAGCCACCGTGCCGCCCTTGTTATTAAATCATTAATTGAAAATATGAATAAAATAAACATGATGTGCTGTGTGTGTGTGTGTGTGTGTGTGTGTCAGGGCTGCGGGATGGGCAGTGTGATGAGGATGAGGATGAGGATGGGGATGAGGATGGGGAGCAGGGCTGGGTGTCGTGGGCCTGGTCCTTCATCCCAGCCATGGTGAGCGCTGAGGAAGAGGAGCGCGAGCGTGCGGAGGGTGAGCAGGGTGCAGAGTTTGTGGAGTGTGTGGAGCCCGGAGCCCCGCGGCCCCTCAGCACAGCACACAGAGACCCCGTAGTGTCCATCGGCTTCTACTGCACTAAAGCCTCCGTCACCTTCAAGGTCAGCTGACCAGCACCCGCTCAAACTGATTGGCTGAGCTCCCTGTAGTGGGCGAGGCTTCCTGCAGGATCACAGAGGCACTGATGAGTGTGTGTGTGTGTGTGTGTGTGTGTGTGTGTGTGTGTGTGTCTTGCAGCTGACGGAGAGCTGTTCTGAGAGCAGTTTCTACAGTCCGCAGAAGCTGAAGTCTCGAGAGGTGCTGAGCGTGGAGCAGGAGGGCATCACTGTGGAGGTCAGACACACACACACACACACACACACACACACATACACACCTTACAGGAGCACACACAGTGACCCTCACCTCACTCATTCTCTGCTTACCGGCTTAAGGCACGAATCGAAAGTGAAACTAGGTGTGTGTGTGTGTGTGTGCGCTGCTGCTGTGTCCAGGCGCTGATGATGGGTGAGCCGTTCTTCGACTGTCAGGTGGGCGTGGTGGGCTGCAGAGCGCTGTGTCTGAAGGGCATCATGGGTGTGCGAGACTTTGAAGACAACATGAACAGAAAGGAGGAGGTAGTACACACACACACACACACACACTAACACACACACACACACACACACACACACTAACACACACACACTAACACACACACACA
>NC_133191.1:59712500-59715000 GCF_049306965.1 Danio rerio
TCAGGAGAGTTACTGCAGAGCAACACAAACACTACACAGGAGAAAGAGTGAGCAGCTATGCGGAGGGATGTGTAATCCAGCCTTTAGCCAGGGCACGTCTGAGAGCGTTAGATCAGCTGAAATCAGCACTCTTAGCTCAGTCTCATCCTGCTGACATGAACACATGATTGGAGGATTTAACTGTTGAATAGTTGAACAAGGCTACTATTAAATGATGGAATCAACAGAACAGTGTTATATCTAGGGTATAGTTGAACAATTAAACAATCGACTGATTGAACATTTATACAGTTGAATGACGGAACAATTAAATGAATGATTGAACAATGAAATTCTGGAAGCATTGAACAGATAAACAGTTGAATATGGAATGAATGATTAAGTCGTTCGATTGAAACCCTGAAACAATTAGATGATTGAATGATTGAACAATGGAATGATTGTATGGATGATTGAATTGTTGAATTGGAGAACAATTGATCAATTCAGTGATACAGGGTAGACTCTATATATGTAATTGAACGACTGAATGATTGGACAATTAAACAATTGACTGATTGAACATTTCTACAGTTGAACAGTTGAATGCTGGAAGGATTGAACAAATGAATGATGAAATGACGGATTGAATGATTGAACAAAGGAACAATTAAACAATTTACTAATTAAACAGTTGAATAAATAAATGATGGAGGGATTAAATGAATGACTGAATGAATAATTGCTTTAGGGATTGAACAAATAAGCAATTAAAGGATAGAATGAAAGATTAAATGATTGAAAAATTGAACGATTGACTGCTGAAACTGAACGATTGAAAAATAAAACTATTGAATAATTGAACAACTGTATGATTGAACAATTAAACAGCTAATTGAATGAAAATGATTGAACAAATAAATGCTGGTAGCATTGAACAAATAAACAATTGAATGATGGAATGAATGATTAAATCGTTTAATTGAAACAGTTGAAACCCTGAAACAGTTTGTCGACAACTGAATGATTGAACAATGCAATGATTGTATGGATGATTAAATGGCTGATGATAGTGTTGGAACTATTGTATAATTGATCAGCTGAATGAGTGAACAGCTGAATAGTTGAATGCTGGACGGATTGAACAAATGAATGACGGATTGAATGATTGAACGGTTAAACAAAGGAACAATTAAATGATTTAACAAATAAATAGTTGAATGATTAAATAATGGAAGGATTGAATAAATAGTTGCTTTAACAATTGAACAAATAAACAATTGAATGATTAAGTCGTTCGATTGAAACAATTGAAACCCTGAAACAATTTGACGATTGAATGATTGAAAAATGGAATGATTGAATACAGAAACAATTGAACAACGGAAGGATTGAAATATGTTTTTGTTCAACAACAAAACTATTGAATTATATGATTTAACAATTTAACAGTTGAATGATTAAATGATGGAAGAATTAAATGAGTAACTGCTTTAAGGATTGAACAGGATTGAATGAGTGATTGAAAGATGGAACGAAGGATTAAAAGATTAGAAAATTTTACGATTAACTGCTGAAATGATTTAACAACAGTACAATTTAACAATCGAATAATTGAACAATTAAACAGCTAATTGGATGAAAGTGATTGAACAAGGAATGATTGAATGATGAAACTATCGAAGTTGAACGATGTTGATTGAACAATAATTGAATGAAGGAGCGGTTGAACATTGGAGCAGTTCACACCTAAACTAGACTCTCTCTGCAGATGTGTGTGTTTTTGAGGCAGGCTTTAAGTGTGTGTGTGTGATTTTGATCATTGTGTGCTGTCATTTGTGTCCTACAGTGTGTGTGTGTGTGTGTGTGTGTGTGTGTGTGTGTGTGTGTGTGTGTGTGACGGTCAAAGCAGTGCGTCTGCGGTCTCAGTCGCTGTTTAGCCGTGGGGTCATGGAGCCGGTGATGGAGCTCCCGCTGCTGCGCTCTCCCTCAGAGTTCAGTTCAGTGTTTTTCACTCCTAAACTTCACGAGATGCTTTATAACGTTCTGTAGCGGCGGTCGCCTTTAATCTGCCCAGTAATATTTCTGAAAGTTCGACATGTATTTTATGAATTCCATAATAATCTTTCTCAGCATCTCGCGCTGAACTGTGGAGCCGCGGTCACGCAGACGCAGATGTGCTTGGAAAGGCTCCCGCTCTCGCTCTTTTCTAGCGTCTTTATCTCCTCTACTCCTTTCCTGAGCGCTCCGACCTCAAAGCGTTCCTCAAACTGTAACGTTTAATTACCTTGAAATGACATTTAAATAATTCCCAGGCCCATCTGCATCTCTGGCGCTCGCCGTCGCATGAGGATGGGCCTCGGCTTCGCTACATCTGCTTTCCATTCGATTGTTTACCAGCGAATTAAAAAGAAATTCCAATTTACTTAGAAAATGGGAGTTCTGTACTTGTTAAACTCCCGTAAGCGCAGACCAATATGTTTCTGTTTAATGAGCCTGAGGTTGGAACACACTAATAAAT
>NC_133191.1:59720000-59722500 GCF_049306965.1 Danio rerio
TGGATTAAGACCATACTCATAGTATTTAGACCACACCTACTGCACTTAGACCACACCTACTGTATCTAGACCACACCCACTGGATTAAGACCATACTCATAGTATTTAGACCACACCTACTGCACTTAGACCACACCTACTGTATCTAGACCACACCCACTGGATTAAGACCATACTCATAGTATTTAGACCACACCTACTGCACTTAGACCCCACCTACTGTATCTAGACCACACCCACTGGATTAAGACCATACTCATAGTATTTAGACCACACCTACTGCACTTAGACCACACCTACTGTATCTAGACCTCACCTACTGGATTTAGACCACCCCACTTTATTTAGACCTCTCCCACAATATCATGACCACTCCCACTTCCCTCAGACCTCTCCCACAATATCATGACCACTCCCACTACCCTCAGGCCTCTCCCACAATATCATGACCACTCCCACTACCCTCAGACCTCTCCCACAATATCATGACCACTCCCACTACCCTCAGGCCTCTCCCACAATATCATGACCACTCCCACTACCCTCAGGCCTCTCCCACAATATCATGACCACTCCCACTACCCTCAGGCCTCCCCCACAATATCATGACCACTCCCACTACCCTCAGGCCTCTCCCACAATATCATGACCACTCCCACTACCCTCAGGCCTCCCCCACAATATCATGACCACTCCCACTACCCTCAGGCCTCCCCCACAATATCATGACCACTCCCACTACCCTCAGGCCTCTCCCACAATATCATGACCACTCCCACTACCCTCAGGCCTCTCCCACAATATCATGACTACTCCCACTACCCTCACCGCACTCACTGGATGTGATAAAGAGAAAGGTCAGAGTTCAGCACTGAAACAGCAAAAGGTAATGGACTGACCTTGTCATGATCACGAACTAGTGTGTGTGTGTGTGTGTGTTTGTGTGTGTGTGTGTTTTCCTTCAGTTGCTCAGGGCTGTAGAGAGTCCTTCACCCTGTCATGAGCTCAGGGATGTGTGTGTGTGTGTGTGTGTGTGCTCTAAGCTTTTAAAAATTAAACTCTTCTGTCTGTAACGTGACTCAATGCTGCAGTCAAACTGTGTGTTTGTGTGCGTGTGTGTGTGTGTGTGTGTAATGAGTGTGTGTGTGGTTTGTGAGTTCTTATGAGTAATTACGGGTTCTGTTTGAAGCGGGCTGTAAAACAGCAGCACTCAGCACCACAGAGAAAGTGTGTGTGTGTGTGTATGTGTGTGTGTGTGTGTGTGTGTGTGTGCAGGAGAGTCAGAGCTCTTCTTTGGCTGCTAAATTCAGTAGGAACTGTGTCTCATTACCGTC
Source organism: Danio rerio (assembly GCF_049306965.1). Taxonomy (NCBI): domain Eukaryota; kingdom Metazoa; phylum Chordata; class Actinopteri; order Cypriniformes; family Danionidae; genus Danio; species Danio rerio. The sequence continues at coordinate 59,721,335 of NC_133191.1, forward strand.
AGCACACACACACACACACACACACACACACACACACAGGCGAGGTGTCGGTGCGAGCGCTCTGCTGGCTGTGTGTGGTCCGCTGTGCCGCTCTCTCTGCTCATTCTTAAAGTGTGTGTTTGACATGTTCTGGCCTTCATTTGCTCTGTTATTTCCTGCAGCTGCGAGACTCCCAGCATGCACTGCAGCCGCTGACCCACTGCTCTGGGCATCACTGCCCTCCTGTGGCTGTGTGTGTGTGTGTGTGTGTGAGTAAGTGCTGCTGCTGCTTTCGGCTCTGTAAATAAATCATTAGTAAAGTCCATCGAGCAGAGACGTCAAACACACAGAGAGAGCTGAGCGCTGCTCAAATAAACTAACACACACTCACGCTGAACACCTGAACACACACACGCTCCGTCTCTCCATCTCTCTCTCTGCTGGGTGTGTGTGTGATCAGTGTGTTTGACTCTTGGGAAGTTTGTTGTTTGATCAATATCTTTATATCAGTGAACATTTCACAGGCCACACAGATTTTTGCCCACCCATAGCCCCACCCCTCTCCTCACATGCTCCACCCCTCGCCCTGCTCCACCCCTCGCCCTGTCCCTCTCCTCGCATGCTCCACCCCTCTCCCTGCCCCTCTCCTTGCATGCTCCACCCCTCTCCCTGCCCCTCTCCTCGCATGCTCCACCCCTCGCCCTGCCCCTCTCCTTGCATGCTCCACCCCTCTCCCTGCCCCTCTCCTCGCATGCTCCACCCCTCGCCCTGCCCCTCTCCTCGCATGCTCCACCCCTCGCCCTGCCCCTCTCCTCGCATGCTCCACCCCTCTCCCTGCCCCTCTCCTCGCATGCTCCACCCCTCTCCCTGCCCCTCTCCTCGCATGCTCCACCCCTCTCCCTGCCCCTCTCCTCGCATGCTCCACCCCTCTCCCTGCCCCTCTCCTCGCATGCTCCACCCCTCGCCTTGCCCCTCTCTTCGCATGCTCCTCCCCTCGCCCTGCCCCTCTCCTCACATGCTCCACCCCTCGCCCTGCCCCTCTCCTGGCATGCTCCTCCCCTCGCCCTGCCCCTCTCCTCACATGCTCCACCCCTCGCCCTGCCCCTCTCCTCACATGCTCCACCCCTCGCCCTGCCCCTCTCCTCGCATGCTCCTCCCCTCGCCCTGCCCCTCTCCTCACATGCTCC
>NC_133191.1:59735000-59737500 GCF_049306965.1 Danio rerio
CACTGCTCGCGCTGCAGCTCTGTCTGACATCAGGAGTGCACATCACACACACATGCACGCACCCACTGCTGATCCAAACACACGCAGCCTTGTGCAGGAGAGCTCCAGGTCAGCTGGCATGTGCTTGGCACAGTCTGACTCCAGTGGCTGAAGGCTGCTCCGCTTTGGCTGCTCTGACTGAACTCTTGGAGTTTCTAGTGTATCTGATCCTGCTGATCTGAGTGATCTGTCAGGTGTGTGTTCAGTCAGCATATCTGTAATGTATTGAGCTCCTCGGCCATTCAGTGATGTATAGAGCAGTAATAATACTGTAAACTCTATTCTGACTGTAACTGGAGCCAGTGTAGACACCTGAGGACAGCTGTGATGTGCTCTGATTCTCTGCTTCTGGTCAGAATCACACACACACACCTCACCCTCGCACCTGCACAGCTCTCGCTGCACTGAGGATCTGCTCCCTCCTGACGCTCTCTCTGAGCCCACCGGCGGTCTCCAGTCGTCCTCCAGCGTCTCCGCAAGCTCTGCCCAGCCCGAGGCGTCCAGAGGAGAGGAGCGTCCAGCCCTGCAGGAGGCAATGAGCAGACAGGAGCACGCGCTGATGCTGGACACAAGAGGAGCTTCTGTAATACATCACCGTTTTAGAGATGGAAACACACACACACACACACACACATACACACACACACTCACGCACACACTCAGACACACACACACACACACACACTCACACACACACATACACACGCACACACACTCACGCACACACTCACACACACACATACACACACACACACTCACGCGCTAATGCAGACTGTTGCAGTGGTCGTACATGTATATGAGCACAAGAGTATGTCTGACTGGCGGAAATACACTCAATATGTACACATAGATGTGTGTGTGTGTGTGTGTGTGTGTGTGTGTGCAGCGAGCCGTTCTGAGGGAGTGTGTGTGTGTGTTATCCACGTCTCACTGTACTTAAGTGGATTAAACAGAAGATGTGTGTGTGTGTTTGTCACAGCAGTGTTTGGGTCAGAGCTGTGTGTGTGAGGCGCTGCAGCGGGATGGCTTCTGATGTTGGACAGAGAGTGTGTGTGTGTGTCGGGGAGTGTGTGTTCTCTCGTGTTCAATCCTGTGGTGATTTTGCTTCTCTCTGCTCCCAGAATCCTTTTCAGCAGCTTCCAATCAAGCAGCAGCCAATCAGAGCTCTGGACTGATCTTCTTCTGTTTGTGTTGTTTCCTCTGTGTGTGTGTGTGTGTGTGTGTGTGTGTGTGTGTGTGTGTGCAGTGCTGAAGAGGCTGCGGTCGTCCTCTCTTGCACTGAAAAGCTAAACAGACGCACGGTTCTGCTGCGGCCGCTCGGCAGACAGGAGCCGCACAGCGCTTTCAGCTTCTTTCCCCCTGTAAGACCTTCACGCACACACACACACACGCACACACACACACACACACACTGCTTCTTGATTCTCCTGCAGAGCGACTGCAGTGCCGCCGGAGACTCTGCTGTAATCTTTAACTCCGCAGCTCTGCTGAACGCTGGACTCTGATTGGCTGATGCTCACTCTCAGGTGTTTGGTTATTGTCAGATAAAGGCACAGCTAAAGTAGTTCCGGCAGGTTTAGAGCGGTTCCAAAGCACTTCGCCGAATGATTCCACGGCTACAGCAGTCAGACATCAGAGCGAAGCCCCCTGAAATGTTCATCAGCCAATCAGAATCCAGCCTTAAATCTGTTTCTAGTTGGTCCTTCATAGTCTGCGGAGCGGGCGGTGTTGCTGGCGGCGGTGCAGTCGCCATGTTCGTCATTCTGCTCTCGCCGTTCTCATGCCGCTTCCAGTTTCTGTGATTGTGTGTGTGTCTGAAGTGTAAACTGCAACTGACCTCTGGCCTGTGGTGGTCCGGCAGGCGGCAGCGAAGGCTCTGGACGTCTCGCACCAGCAGCACGGCTTCCTGTCGGTGACCTACACGCAGGCAGTGACGCGGAACGTGCGGCACAAGCTGACGGCACGACAGGAGCGCATGGCGGCGACCCCCAGGTTGAGCGAGGACACGAGCGACGCTTCACCACAGCACCTGCATGAGATCCTGCTGACGGCCCAGCCCTTCGACCTGGTGCTGTCCTGCCCTCTGCTGGCGGCAGTGGCACGCGTCTTCCACCTGCCCCCATCACTGCGCCCACCCACCCGCGAGCGCATCTCTGCTCAGCCAATGAGAGGACACGCACTGTCTTCCAGCAGCCTGCCGCTGGTCTACGTCAACACCAGTGTGATCCGCATATTCTGCCCCCTGGAGGACACACACGGCAGCTTACGTGAGTAAACTAGCCTAGAGCACCTTCTACTGTTAAACACTAGCCTAGAGTGCCCTCTGCTGTTAAACTGTAGCCTAGAGCACCCTCTGCTGTTAAACTCTAGTCTAGAGCACCATCTACTGTTAAACTCTATCCTAGAGCGCCCTCTGCTGTTAAACTCTAGTCTAGAGCGCCCTCTGCTGTTAAACTCTATC
>NC_133191.1:59740000-59742500 GCF_049306965.1 Danio rerio
CATTGGGAGTTGCAGAGGGACGTTGTGTATCTTATCAGTGAAGAGAAAGTGACACAAATGGATCATTTCTCCTTCTTCCGCATGACCTGAAGGTCCGTTCTGAATGAATGGTGAATGTAAAAGGGATATCAGAGCTCATTTCAGCTCAGTTAAGGGAAATGGCAGTAGTTAGCGAAGGTTTTCTTTCCCCAACACACGTTTCAGATGCCATTCATCAAACTGGAGTTAGTGAACTGATTCTGTCACTATATTAGACTCGTCACCAGACTGAATTACAAGAAAAACCCGCAATTACCCGCTAACATCTCAGGCCCTGTTGATGGTGTTCTTAAACAGCGCTGATCTGCCGTTGTGTTCACGTGCTCAACAGAAATGACTGTGATTGGCCGAGAAGGTCATCAGTTGACCCACCGCTGTTTACCGAGCACACACACAGATGAGCGATCCGCTTGATGACTCGACTGGTCTTCACGGCTGCTTGGCGCTAAAGTCTCCGTGTGTCTGTGTTTGCACTGGGTGAAGAGCGGTACTGAGTGCAGACACACACACACACACACACACACACACACACACACGGAGACTGGAGCGCCAAGCAGCTGTGAAGACCAGTCGAGTCATCCGCGCTCAGCGGCGCTTCACTGTTAGCCGGTTATAAAACTCCAGTACAGGGCGGGACAGCACTATTACAGACGACACCAGGGCGTGCTGCAGAGGACCGCAGTGTTCAGCACTCACCGGGTTACACCGGCTGCAGCAGGGAAGAGTCGTCACGGTGTTTACCTGCTGCCATGAGCTGAAGCCTCGGAGGACACTAGAGCATCTCTCTTACAGAGACTGTGATGATGTTTGATGCTGATCTGCTTTAATTGTTTAAATGAAACTGAACTGAATGATATTACAGTGGTGTTTCCACCCTCTCTGCATTCTGAAATCTCGGCATCAGCTGGAGCTGTGTAGTGCACCGCATGTTCCTGCAATGTGTTCAGTGCTGATCCGACACGTCCGGGTTTCTGCCCACCGCAGCCTCACTTTGGTTCTTTAAAATGGCGGCCGTGTGAAATAAGTGTGTGTGTCTAATGAGGATGCAACACTAATGTGTGTGTGTGTGTGTGTGTGTGTGTCTGTCAGACGGGCGCTGAATCTGGGCGTGCTGCGTGACCCGGGCTCTGAGGTGGAGGACCGCCAGTATCAGATCGACCTGCAGTGCATGAACATAGGGACGGCGCAGTGGGCGGAGCTACAGCCAGAGGGGGCGGGGCCAGGCGGAGTCACAGCGGCAGATTCAGAGAGGAGCTCACAGAACCCTGCACTGGAGTGGAACATGGCCAGCAGGTGCGCACACACACACACACACACACACACACACACACACTGGTGTTTCCTTAAGGTCCTGTACAGTGACTCTATAAGGGCCTGCAGGTCATGTGACCCACAGGAAGTGGCTATGTGTCTGCAGTGTGTGTGTGAGAGAGAGAGAGCAGGTCATGTGATCTCTGACACCTGTTCAGGTAACTGGATCTGCTGTAATCAGAGTTCGCTCCGTCTGATCCGGCGGCCCATAAACACTGCAGAGAGAGTTTAACAGCAGCAGATGTGCACCGCCGAGAGAGTGTGTGTGTGTGTGTGTGTGTGTGTGTGTGTGTTTTACTGCCTACAAGTGTGCTCCCAGACCCCAACAGCTAGTGTGTGTGTGTGTGTGTGTGTGTGTGTGTGTGTGTGTGTGTGTGTGTGAGAGAGAGAGAGAAAAAGAGAGGGAGCGTGGGAGATGTGTGTGTTTGTGTGAGAGATGAGTGTGTGTGCATGTGGGTGAGAGTGAGAGAAACAGAGTATGAAACCGTGTGTGTGTGTGTGTGTGTGTGTGTGTGCAGTATCCGCCGGCAGCAGGAGAAGCGAGTGATCCTCTCTCCGATCATCACAGATTTCTCTGTGCGCATCACAGCAGCTCCGGCCGTCATCTACCGCAAGCCCCTCTCAGCGGATCACGGCCCAGCGGAGGTACGTGTGTGTGTGTGTGTGTGTGTGTGTGTGTTTACGTCCGCTTAATGCTGAGCTAACACTGGAGCTCAATGCTGTGTGTGTGTGTGTTGACAGGAGGTGGTGGTGTGTGGTCACAGTCTGGAGATGAACATCACGTCTAACCTGGAGCTGTTCCTGAGCGCAGCACAAGTGCAGTTACTGCAGCGCCTCCTGCAGGACAACATGAGGCTGACGGAGGACGCAGACACCACTGCAGACGTACGACACACACACACACACACACACACACACACACTCACACACAGATATATACAGGCATGTGTTGCGCTAGTTCACTACACACACACGGGAGTATTTCTGGCCTTCGTTTGTTCATGTGGATGGTGAGGATGATGATGATGATGAAGATGATGGTGATGATGATGAAGATGATGATGCTGGATTAAAGAGGACACACTGACAGTGCTCCAGTATTGGACACACACAGGATATGCTGTCAGAGTTCCGCACTGCCGGCTCCCCG
>NC_133191.1:59757500-59760000 GCF_049306965.1 Danio rerio
TCGGTTAACGGGACCTGCCAATAGCCCTTGTGGAAATCCAATTCAGTCGGGAATATTGCTTCACCCACGTGATCAGTACAGGTCTCCATCTCCAGAAGAGGAAAGGAGTCTGGTTTTTAACTGAATTGAGTTTTCTATAATCTGTTCAAAAACTATCGTCAGACTTCATAACCCAAAGGCAAGGAGACGAGCAGCTAGAGGGAGAGGGTTCAGCCAGTTGATTGTCGAGCAAACACTGGACTTCTGTTCTCAGTACATAACGTTCATTCAACAGAACTCGTTGGAAACACTGGTGAATCGGCATGGATTCCCCCACATCTATATCATGCGTTAACATTAGTTTGTGTCGGTACACCGCAGAATAACTGTGGAAACTCAGACAACAATCTAATTAATTCTTGTTGTTGAGGAGCATCTAGATGTTTGAGATCATATACCCACTGTTTAAGAGTCTCCGCCACATCGTGCAGCTCCGCTGACTGTGCACGCACCTCACCAAACGAACGAGATTTTTATACTCGCCGTATTCACTGTTGTGATATTCTTTAAAACATCAGAGTGCGTCAAAAGAAACTGACCGTAAAGTCAGACGGATAAAGAGAAGTAGGAAGTTTCCGGAACTACGTCATATCATTAATATCATTCAATACTTTTAAACGAATGATTTTTGTTTTTATAAATTATATAAATGATTATAAGGATTTTTATAACTTCAAGATGTTTTAAATCAAACTGTGCTGCATCACCTGCTTATGTTCATATCTCAGACAGTTTTACCTGATAAAGTTTATTAAAATATTACAGACAGCAGAACGCAGGTTACTCTACACATATATTTTTATTATGACATAAATAAAAGCAAAAAAATATATATCTTTACTAAAAAATACTGATGTTTTATTAGATTTAGCCCGCTCCACAGTTCACACATCACTGTCTGGCTGGTTTCTGTCCTCTACTTATGCTAGAAGGGCAATACTGCTCCAACACTCCTGACCATCATCACCAGTAAAGCCCCGGTGTACTGGCTCTCCACTTCTGCCATGGCCTGTTTTGGCTTTAACAGACTCATCCCTCAGGTTTTTTCAAACATTTTAGCAAAAAGGTTCCTCCTTTCCCACGGCTGCTGCCATCTCTAGCCTCTTATTGATCATCAGGTTATGATCACGGATCATTAAGGTGTCTGTACAGTCGTAGTGTTTCAGACAAAATCTCTTCAGAGTGTTTTATATTCAACTCAAATATGTTGCGGCGCCGCGCGCACTGTTCGCATGCACTCACCAGCCGAAATCATGTTGCGCGCCCAAAGCAAACCTTCGCAAACTTTGTGATAACATCACATGCGCCGCGCACACTCAAGCGAAAGCGTCGAGTATAATCCAGGCCTTACACGGCCCAGCACACTTGGCTTGTAAAGCTGATGCCAACACTTGGAGCAGCACAATGACCTGGTCACCGGTGCCGGTGTTCAGTGCGACGGTCAATCAGGCGTTTCATTTGTCTCTGAGAACTACCCAGCTGCTCTTTAGCCAGTTCCCAGGCCAACGAAAGCTGTCGACAAAAACCCAAAACATAGTCGGACAACTTCTCTAAATCGGTCCACTAATCATGCAAGACAGCCAGCAAACCACAGACTTTATGTGCATGACCAAGTTCATTCGGACTTTAACCAATACTTTGCTGAGTTGCTTTTCTGGCTGCCAACATCAGCCACGGCAGGCCCTCCTGCCCTCCTGCCAATCTCTGTCCATCTCAAAACAAGACGCCCGGAGCAAAGATTTTTAGGTGGAATAACAACGCTCCAGCACACCTTGTCTCGGCGCGTGATATGCGGTGGACAAATTGTGTTTAACCCCCAGATGATGAAGGACTTCGGCAAACAAATTTGAAGTGAAGTGACTTCTCAGACTGAATAACCTTAGCAAAAACTGAGATGAACTGAGTGAAGGCTTTTACAGTAGACTTAGCGTAAATAAAACGCAAAGGAAACGCAGCCGGATAGTGAGTGACCTGGCACATCAGATACTCGAAGGTTGGCATACCGCAGAAATGGGATGCAGGGCAGCGGTGCAGGGGCCACGAGCGCAGCCGATTTACACTGTTGAACTGGACAGCCAGATTTCCAATGCCCTTCCTCTAAGCAGTAGTTACAAATCGAGTCGTGTCTATTTGATGGACTTTTAGAACACCGTGCCTGATTCAGAGAAACGGGTGGAGAATTTACGCGTGGAGGAAGGCGGCGTCCTCTGAGCCCGTCTGCATGAGATTTACGAGTTCCCTCTCATCGGCCAGCACTGCTGCCTGGGAAGCGGTCTTAACGTTACGCTCGGCAATGTTAGTTACAACAATATCTGGAAGCGTATTGCTAAACCGGTCCAATAAAACTACATTTATCAGATCGTCTAATGTGTTCACTTCAGCCGACATACGCCAACGATTAGAAAGCCAACCTAGGTCTCTCACGAATTCCATGTGTGTTCGGTTGGGTTCACGCCACAAA
>NC_133191.1:59765000-59767500 GCF_049306965.1 Danio rerio
ACAGGAGCTTGTGGAGTTAAACCTCACACACTGCCCGATTGACCCATTACCCATCATGCAGTGTGTGTGTGTGTGTGTGTGTGTGTGTGTGTGTGTTCCAGGGAGGAGGAGGGCGCATCTCACTGCGCAGTTCCTGTGTCCACTGCTGTCGTCAAGCAGATCCTGAGCAGAGCATCAGCAGAACACCAGCAGAACCCGCAGAACATCCTGGAGCACTTCTGTGGAGAGAAGAAGCCCAGCAGAGCAGCCTGGCCATACAGCAGCCGAGAGGCAGAGCGGTGCGCACACACACACACACACACACACACACACACACACACACACACACATTCACTGTATTGTTCTTCAGCAAAAAATGCATCACATGATAAACAGAAAATGGCTGCCGACTGTGGACATAATTATGATAATAATAATGTTGATAATAATAATAATAATATTAATAATAATAATGTTGATAATAATTATAATGTTGATAATGTTAATAATAATAATATTAATAATAAGCAGGGACAGTCACTCAGTTGAGATAAACCCAGATTAAAGTCAATAAAACAGAAGTTTGTAAAGTGCAGCTGATGGAGGGAGAGAGCGCCGGCTGCTCTACACGCAGTTGTGAAAGAGTCTAGATGACGGAGATCAGGAGGAGGTGAGCTCCACAGCTGACGGGCCGAGGGCTGAAGGCTCTGCTCCCCACGGTGACGAGGCAGACGGGAAACAGGGAGTGGACAGAAGAAGAAGAAGATCTGAGTGCTAAAGACATGAAGAAGATTAGTAAGGAGCAAGATGATGGACGGCTTTATATGAGGAGAAGCAACTGATCATTGATTCTGAAGATGGTGAAGCGGATGAGGGCTGTGATGGAGCAGATAGAGCGGCTGCTGGTGATCATACGGGCTTTATCTGCTCATGTAGGATCAATTACAGAAGGGAAGTACAGTAGAGGCGCAGACAGTGGGCGAAGCTGGAAACAAGAGGAAGAGAAGTGAAGGAGAGAGCGCTCACCCTCACACTCCCAACCTGAGGGGACGACAGAAGACAGAATCATCTGAGGGAGAGCCGTGATGAGGGACAGGAGGAGGGGTTGGGTTGTTGGGTCAAGCTGTGTGTCGTCGGCATAGCAGTGGAAATGGATCTGCTGTTTACAGAGAATGAGGAGAAGGAGAAGAAGGAGGAGAAGGAGGAGGAGGAGAAGGAGGAGAAGGAGGAGAAGAAGGAGGAGGAGGAGAAGGAGGAGGAGGAGGAGGAGGAGAAGGAGGAGGAGAAGGAGGAGGAGGAGGAGGAGAAGGAGGAGAAGGAGGAGAAGAAGGAGAAGGAGGAGGAGAAGAAGGAGGAGGAGAAGGAGGAGGAGAAGGAGGAGGAGGAGGAGGAGAAGGAGGAGAAGAAGGAGAAGGAGGAGGAGGAGGAGAAGAAGGAGGAGAAGGAGGAGGAGAAGGAGGAGAAGAAGGAGGAGAAGGAGGAGGAGAAGGAGGAGGAGGAGGAGAAGAAGGAGGAGAAGGAGGAGGAGAAGGAGGAGAAGAAGGAGGAGAAGGAGGAGGAGAAGGAGGAGGAGGAGGAGAAGGAGGAGGAGGAGAAGGAGGAGAAGAAGGAGGAGGAGGAGAAGGAGGAGAAGGAGGAGGAGAAGAAGGAGGAGAAGGAGGAGGACAATGAGGAGGAGGAGGAGGAGAAGGAGGAGGAGAAGGAGAAGAAGGAGGAGGAGGAGAAGAAGGAGGAGGAGGAGAAGGAGGAGGAGAAGGTGGAGGAGAAGGAGGAGAAGGTGGAGGAGAAGGAGGAGGAGGAGGAGAAGGAGGAGAAGGTGGAGGAGAAGGAGGAGGAGGAGGAGAAGGAAAAGGAGAAGAAGGAGGAGAAGAAGGAGAAGGAGGAGGAGAAGAAGGAGGAGGAGAAAGAGGAGGCATCAGTAACTGAGGAGAGCAGAGTGGTGTCAGTGCAGTGGAGTAAGGTGTGTGTGTGTGTGTGTGTGTGTGTGTGTGTGTGTGTGTGTGTGTGTGTGTGTGTGTGTGTGTGTGTGTTTTCAGGGGTGCGGGCGAGCCGGTGGCGCAGTGGGACAGCCCGATGCAGGTGCGTCTGAGTGTGTGGCGCGCGGGTCTGAACACACTGCTGGTGGAGCTGCTGCCGTGGGCTCTGCTGGTCAACCGCTCACACTGCGACCTGTGGCTGTTCGAGGCCGAGAACATCATCGTGCAGATCCCGGCCGGAGGAACCATCGTCCCGCCCAACCTCACGGTCTGTGTGTGTGTGTGTGTGTGTGTGTAAGGGGGAATCTAGAGTAGAGGTCACCAATCTTGGTCCTGGAGGGTCGGTGTCCTGCAGGGTTTAACTCCAACTTGCCCCAACACACCTGCCTGGATGTTGGATGACCTGCGGGTAAAATTAGCAGGAAACCGGACCTCCAGGAACGAGTTTGGTGATCCGTGATCAACAGTCACTGTAACGTGCGTGTGTGTGTGTGTGTGTGTGTGTGTCTGTGTGATACTCAGGATGCGTTCCAGATCGGCATTTA
>NC_133191.1:59777500-59830000 GCF_049306965.1 Danio rerio
GGTTCTAGAGCTGGACTCACTTCACCAGGTGTGGGTTCTAGAGCTGGGCTTGGTTCATCAGGTGTGGGTTCTAGAACTGGGCTTGGTTCATCAGGTGTGGGTTCTAGAGCTGTACTTAGTGCTACAGGTGTGGGTTCTAGAGCTGTACTTGGTTTTGCAGGTGTGGGTTCTAGAGCTGTACTTGGTTCTGGAGGGGTGAGTTCTAGATCTGGAATTGATTCATTGGGTGTGGGTTCTAGAGCTGAACTCTGTTCATCGGGTACAGGCTGTGGAGCTGGAATCAGTTCTGAAGGAATGGGTTTATGAGCTGGACTGCGTTCTGTAGGACTCAGTTCTGCAGGTGTGAGTAGTTGAGCTGATCTTGGTTCATCAGGAACTGGTTCTAGAGCTGGACTTGGTTCTGCAGGTGTGGTTTCTAAAGCTGGGTTTGGTTCTGCAGCTATGGGTTCTAGAGCTGTGTTTGATTCCTCAAGTGCTGGTTCTAGAGCTGGGCGTGGTTCCACCAGGGTGGGTTCTGTTGTAGCTGGTTCTGCACTCAGGATAGTTTCAGAAGCAGGGAGTTCTGGAGGAGGACTCAGTTCCGAATGAGCAGGTTCTGGAGCAGCAGGCACAGCTGATTCTTCTTTCAGGGCAGGTTCTGCAACAGGTTCTAGAACTGTAGTGGACTCTGGAGGGGGTGTGAGTTCTAGAAGGGCAGTGAGCTCCTCAAGTGTGGGCTCAGGGGCATCTACGGGTGCCAGTTCCACAGCTGGCTGGAGCTCTGGAGGGAACTCTACTGAAGTGGGTTCTGCTGCGGGTTCTGTGGTTCCTTCAGGGTCAGGGAGTTCTGGAGCAGCATCATCCGCAGCAGGGGCTTCAGGACTGGAGGCTTTGAGAACGTCTGCTGGATCCAGAAGAGCTTCACTGTATCCGTCTGCCAGCTGCTCTGCTCCTGAGGCTCTAGCCTGGTTCTCCTGTGGCCCCGGGCCCCTGTCCTCCAACAGCGGCCCCTGAACCGGCAGCTGCATCTGAGCCGAGATCGTCTGCTCTGCCGCCCCATTATGAGGAACTGTCCAGAGAAACAGAAGCAAAGGAAACGAGTCACATTCAGATATTCAGCATCATCAAGAAGAAGATTACAGTACACACACACACAAAGCAAACTCCAGCAGGAGCCAGCACAACACAACAACACAACACAACACAACACAACAACACAACACAGCACAACAGCACAGCACAGCACAACACAACACAACAACACAACACAACCCTAACCTAACCCTAACCCTAATACAGAACAACACAACACAACACAGAACAACACAACACAGCACAACACAACAAAACACAGAACAACACAACACAGCACAACACAGCACAACACAACACAGCACAACACAACAACACAACACAGCACAACACAACACAGCACAACACAGCACAACACAACACAACACAGCACAACACAACAACACAACACAACACAGCACAGCACAACACAACACAGCACAACACAGCACAACACAACACAATACAGAACAACACAACACAACACAACACAACACAGCACAGCACAACACAACAACAACACAACAACACAACACAACATAACACAGAACAACACAACACAGAACAACACAACACAACACAACACAGAACAATACAACAGCACAACACAACACAACAGCACAACACAACACAACAACACAACACAGCACAACACAACACAGCACAACACAACACAGAACAACACAACACAACACAGAACAATACAACAGCACAACACAGCACAACACAACAGCACAACACAACAGCACAACACAGCACAACACAACACAGCACAACACAACACAGAACAACACAACAGCACAACACAGCACAACACAATACAGAACAACACAACACAACAACACAACACAACACAGCACAATACAGAACAACACAACACAATACAGAACAACACAACACAACACAGAACAACACAATACAGCACAACACAACACAACACAGCACAACAACACAACACAGCACAGCACAACACAATACAGAACAACACAACACAGCACAACACAACAACACAACACAACACAACAACACAACACAGCACAACACAGCACAACACAACACAATACAGAACAACACAACACAGCACAACACAACACAACACAACACAGCACAACACAACACAGAACAACACAACAGCACAACACAACACAGCACAACAACACAACACAATACAGAACAACACAGCACAACAAAACACAGCACAACACAACAACACAACACAACAACACAACACAGCACAACACAACACAGAACAACACAACAGCACAACACAACAACACAACACAATACAGAACAACACAACACAACAAAACACAGCACAACACAACAACACAACACAACACAACACAACACAGCACAGCACAACACAACACAACACAGAACAACACAACAACACAACACAATACAGAACAACACAACACAACACAGCACAATACAGAAAAACACAACACAGAACAACACAACACAACACAATACAGAACAACACAATACAGCACAACACAAAACAACACAGCACAACAACACAACACAGCACAACACAACACAGCACAACAACACAACACAATACAGAACAACACAACACAGCACAACACAACAACACAACACAGCACAACACAACACAACAACACAACACAGCACAACACAACACAGCACAGCACAACACAACACAACAACACAACACAGCACAGCACAGCACAACACAGCACAACACAACACAACAACACAACACAGCACAGCACAACACAACACAACACAACACAACACAACAACACAACACAGCACAGCACAGCACAGCACAATACAGAACAACACAACACAATACAGGGGTCCGTTCTTCGTACCTCGCTTAAATGATCTAAGATTATTTGGCAGATCCTGGATCTGTTCATCTTGATAACTGATCTCTCGCTAATTTGGTTCTTCAAACAAGTTCGCGAATCAGATTAGAATGTCTGGATAAACTGATCTGAGATCGCTGCGTGTGTTGTGAAGGACAGATCTATCGATCCTCGAAATCATGATCAGCAATGCAACGATTGGCTGACGGCATAGCAGCGTAATGACATCATCTGATTAATATTCAATTATCCATGTGAGCAAAATTACGTCAAATTAGCAGTAAACGGCTTGTTAAATATGACACGCAATAACCTTCCACATTTGTTGTGAGCTGCAGGCTTTACACTTTCATGTGTCAAGAGTATTTATCATGTATTTCAATGCAAATCAATGTAGGCTATTTAGTTCTACATTTAGAAAAGATTTGCTTTATTATAGTAGCCATTTTTTAATCGGTGTATAAAGAATAACTGGTTGTTTACAAAAGCATTTTCATATTGGTAAAGGTGTCTGCAACTTTTATGAGGCATCAAATCACTGACATATTAACTATCAAAACATGTTTATGACTGCATAAATGTATTATTGCTTTAAAAAAAAGTCACATATTGTGCATTTCTATTATACACAATTTGTTCTAAAGCGATCTAAAAAGTTCATATCAATAAGTTTTCTCTTTGCACCAGGTGGCAGTCTTTGTACTTTAATTTCGAGGGTGCAGATTGCATACGTTTTATTAATGTGTATAACTTTATTTATTTTATTAATGACTATAACTTTATATATATATATATATATATATATATATATATATATATATATATATATATATATATATATATATATATAAATTATGTATTATTTTCCCAAGTGTATATAACTACTACTGTAAGAAAATATCAGAATTCGGAACATACTTTCTGTATTATCTTTGCTTAAACTAAGCCGATCTAATCCTGTTTATATAATTTGAACCTGCTCCCGATCAGGTTTAAGCTAGCAGAACTGTTGCCATGACAACAACTCTCGGATCAGCTTTGAAGAACGAAACGATCCTGGATCGTGTCAAATCGTCAACATCCAAATCCAGCTAACTGAGTAATCCACGTACGAAGAACGGACCCCAGAACAACACAGCACAACAAAACACAGCACAACACAACAACACAACACAACACAACACAACACAGCACAACACAACACAGAACAACACAGCACAACACAACAACACAACACAATACAGAACAACACAACACAGCACAACACAACACAGCACAACACAATACAGCACAATACAGAACAACACAACACAGAACAACACAACACAACACAATACAGAACAACACAGCACAACAACACAACACAGAACAACACAACACAACACAATACAGAACAACACAATACAGCACAACACAACACAACACAGCACAACAACACAACACAGCACAACACAACACAGCACAACAACACAATACAGAACAACACAACACAGCACAACACAACAACACAACACAGCACAGCACAGCACAGCACAGCACAGCACAACACAGCACAACACAACACAACACAACAACACAACACAGCACAGCACAGCACAGCACAATACAGAACAACACAACAACAGAACACAATACAGAACAACACAACACAGCACAACACAACAACACAACACAGCACAGCACAGCACAATACAGAACAACACAACAACAGAACACAATACAGAACAACACAACACAGCACAACACAACAACACAACACAACACAACAACACAACACAGCACAACACAACACAGAACAACACAACAGCACAACACAGCACAACAACACAACACAATACAGAACAACACAGCACAACAAAACACAGCACAACACAACAACACAACACAACACAACACAGCACAACACAACACAGAACAACACAACACAGCACAACACAACACAACAACACAACACAGCACAATACAGAACAACACAACACAACACAATACAGAACAACACAATACAGCACAACACAACACAACACAGCACAACAACACAACACAGCACAACACAACACAGCACAACAACACAACACAATACAGAACAACACAACACAGCACAACACAACAACACAACACAGCACAACACAACACAACAACACAACACAGCACAGCACAGCACAGCACAGCACAGCACAACACAGCACAACACAACACAACAACACAACACAGCACAGCACAACACAACACAACACAACAACACAACACAGCACAGCACAGCACAATACAGAACAACACAACAACAGAACACAATACAGAACAACACAACACAGCACAACACAACAACACAACACAGCACAACACAGCACAACACAACACAACACAACAACACAACACAGCACAGCACAGCACAGCACAATACAGAACAACACAACAACAGAACACAATACAGAACAACACAACACAGCACAACACAACAACACAACACAGAACAACACAACACAACACAGAACAACACAACACAACAGCACAACACAACACAACACAGAACAACACAACACAATACAGAACAACACAACACAGCACAACAGCACAACACAATACAGAACAACACAACACAGCACAACACAACAACACAACACAACACAGCACAACAACACAACACAACACAGCACAACACAACACAACACAACACAGAACAACACAACAGCACACCACAACACAACACAGCACAACAACACAACACAGCACAACACAGCACAACACAACAGCACAACACAACAACACAACACAGCACAACACAGCACAACACAACACAACACAGCACAACAACACAACACAACACAACACAGAACAACACAACACAACACAGAACAACACAACACAACAGCACAACACAACACAGAACAACACAACACAATACAGAACAACACAACACAGCACAACAGCACAACACAATACAGAACAACACAACACAGCACAACACAGCACAACACAACAACACAACACAGCACAACAACACAACACAACACAGCACAACACAACACAGCACAACAGCACAACACAACACAACAGCACAACACAATACAGAACAGCACAACACAACACAACACAACAGCACAACACAACACAACAGCACAACACAACACAACACAGCACAACAGCACAACACAACACAACAGCACAACACAACACAACACAGCACAACAGCACAACACAACACAACACAACAGCACAACACAACAGCACAACACAACAGCACAACACAACAACACAACACAACACAGCACAATACAGAACAACACAATACAGAACAACACAGCACAACACAACAGCACAACACAACAGCACAGCACCTTCCATTTGTTTTCCAGAAAAGATTGGGTCAGGGGCCTGTTTCAGAAAGGAGGTTAAGTGCAAACTCAGAGTATTTTAACCCTGAATTGAGAGAAACTCTGGGTTTTCCGTTTCAGAATGGCAGGGTTGTTAAACTGGAGAAAGCAGGGTAAGTCAAGCCTGTTTCTGAAAGAGAGGTAACTTTAGCTCAGAGTCAGTTACCGTGGTAAATTACTCTGTGAATCTAACCTGGTCCGGAGCAGGTTTTATTCTCTAAACTCAGAGTTTCTGTCGGTCTTCTCCCCTTTTCTAAAGATGAAGTGTGTTTCTCGCATTAGTCTTACGTCTCTGCACATCTATTTTAGAGCTCATTTTGGAGATGCCCATAAAAAAGATTGATGGAAACGTCATGATTGGCTTCAAACGCCCCCACGTGTTCATTGTGTGTCAATTGTCTTCTGAGGCTCAGGTACATTAATTAAATAAAAAATCATTGATGCAGCTTCTTCTACCACAGTAAACTCTGTTTTTGCTGTTGATATTTGGCGCAAGTTAATCAGGAAGTGGCGATTGTGTTCTCTTCGACTCTTTGGATAAAAACGCTGCTTTATTTTAAGGCGTTATTCCAGTTTTGCACAAATTTATGTAAGCCTGATTTTGATGGAAACACAGCTATTGCCTACATTTTTGTCACACACAAAACAAAGTCACGTACGAGGCTTTTCCTTTTTTCATAAATAATTAGCTTAACCTTCGACATGCACTGTTACTAGATTAATGGGATTATTATTCTGTCTAAATTATTTTATTACTGCTTACCTTCTTAATGTCATATCAACCTCTATCACTTGATCAATAAAAAGGCAGACACATAACAAGTGCACTGCTAAATCTATTAAAACTGATAAATGTGTATAAAAGTTTAGAAAAATGTATAAAGTCACACATTACATTACTTATTTTATTATTCTTAAATGTTAAAATACTTAAAATTTAAAGTTACGCATTAACTTGAGCAGCTGTTTTCCCACGCTGTCTCTGTTTCACTGATGGCTGCTTCTTTTTAAATATATACACTGTTATTTGCTGTAACTTTGCAGGAGCAGATCAAGTTCAGCCGGAGAAAGAAATGCTGATCTGTTTTTTTAAGATGTTGCCATGGTCACTCGTAATGTCTGCGCTCCATTGATAATGCCTTTTTAAAGTCACGGTGTGCGCGCTTCACTCTGAGTTGGTCTACTCAAAGTTGATTGACCCAGCTCAGATCAGCTGTTCTGAAACCCAAAACTCAGAGTTTTTAATCTCTCGCTAAATCAGCTCAGAGTTCAAGTTTAAACTCCGAGTTGTTTGAACCTCCTTACTGAAACAGGCCCCAGATCAGATATTTTTGCAACATTACTTTCGTCCACAAACACAGGAGTCCAAGAGTGTGTCAGCTCAGCCATGCACACACACACACACACACACACACACACACACACACACACACACACACACACACACACACACACACACACGATCAGCCATGCTATGAACAGCGCCTGCAAGTGCTGACATGTTTTGGCATCAGCTCAGTGCTCAAACATGTGATGAATAGATCATTGACACACACAGACACACACACACACACACACACACACACACACACACACTCACACACACACACACACACACGTTAACCTGCCTGGTTAATCTTCACCTTTAAGCACACAGCTGAAGATGTTCTCATGGGAACCCAACAGACACACACGCAGCGAGCCTTCATCAACATACCGAGTGATCATGATGTCACTCACTGATCACACACACACACACACACACACACATTTGTAAAGGTGTGTGTGTGATCAGGCAGCTCTTGTAAAGTCGCCTCTCATCAACATGTGCTCAAATGAGCAGACAGTATTCCCCTGACCCGGGATCAGCTCTTCTGCTCAGCCAAGCCCTTATGGGAGACTGGAGGCTGATCCCAAATCTGTACAGCGGTAAATCTCACGAAAACAAGTCATTCTGTGCTGAATGGAGGCAGTGGCGTGGAGATAAACCTGAAGCACAGCAGATCTCAGATCAGCGCCTGAGGATGGAGCTGTCAGCACCCATCAGCATCATCTGTCACCGCACAGACAGACAGACAGACAGACACACACACACACACACACACACACACATACAGACACATACAGACACACACATACAGACAGACACACACACACACACAGACAAACAGACACACACACACAGACACACACACATACAGACAGACACACACACACACACACACACACAGACACACACACACAGACACACACACATACAGACAGACACACACACACACACACACACAGCAGAATCTGGAACATGCAGCTGCTGTGAGTCTGTACTCAGTCCATCAGTGTAATGCTGAGCAGGTCTCTGAGTGTTTTACTCTACAGTTTACAGTAATGTACGCGTGATGTGAACGTGTCGCTGTGTGATGATGATGATGATGGTGTGTGTGTGTGTTTGTGTTTGAGTGTGTGTGTGTGTGTGTGTGTGTGTGTGTGTGTTTGAGTGTGAGACTCACTCAGGGATTCTCCGTTCTCCTCCGCCTTGACTCCAGGTCGGTTCTCCTGCAGATTCTGTGTGCTGGACGACGAGCAGCCCATTCTGATACACACACACACACACACGCACACACGCTCGCAGCAGCGCGTCTCTGAGGTTTGGGAACTTCTGCCCAGTGTTCTTCAGTTGCGAGGCTGGTTTGCGCATGCGCTGTTCTCACACACACGCTGGAATGAAATGCGCTGCTGCTCCAACGCGCGGAGAGGCTGAGAACACGCGCATGCGCAGATCGATGGCCAAACCATCGGCTAGACTCAAGGGGTGTTCATGAGGGCCCAGGGGTCAGGGTTAGGGGTCACTTCAGCATTACGAGGTCGCAAGGGGTTATAGGTGTAAGACTGTGGAGGTTAAATGTTCCTTCTCCTCGTTGTTCATTAATTATGTTGTTATTTCATTATAGCATATTAAAGTAACAAATAAATAAACCCATAAACTAAAAGAGATTTCTCTGGGTTACTTTAACATGTGCCCTTAATCAGGACAAGAACACCAAAATACTCCATCAAAGTCAACAAGACAGACAGACATGACATTCAATTCAGTTTATCTTATTGCATATATAATGTAGAGTGTGTGAACACAGAGGACTACACACACACACACACACACACACACACACACACACACACACACCCTTCTCCAAAACCTTCACACCTGACAGAAGCAGAGCTGTGGATCACCAACAGACACTGAGCTGATATTGAGTGACAGATGGGGTTTGGCAGATGCTGCTCAGTTGTCAAACACACACTCATTACAGCAAATGCAGTTTATAGTCAATATATGATAGGCTTTGATCGGCTTTAAGAAAGGCCACTCAACTGAGACTGCCCTGCTCTCGGTCGTGGAGGATCTCAGACTGGCTAAAGCAGACTCTAAATCATCAGTACTCATCTTGATGGATTTGTCAGCTGCTTTTGACACTGTCAACCACCAGATCCTGCTATCTACGCTCGAGTCACTGGGCGTTCGGGCACTGTTATACAATGGTTCAGATCTTACCTCTCTGACAGGTCATTCAGGGTGTCTTGGAGGGGTGAGGTGTCCAACCTACAGCATCTAAACACTGGGGTACCTCAAGGCTCTGTTCTTGGGCCACTTCTCTTCTCCATCTACACATCCTCTCTAGGACCAGTCATCCAGAGACATGGATTCTCCTACCACTGCTATGCTGATGATACCCAGCTATACCTCTCTTTTCATCCTGATGATCCCTCGGTTCCAGCTCGTATCTCAGCCTGCCTGTTGGATATTTCACACTGGATGAAAGACCATCATCTTCAGCTGAACCTCGCAAAAACGGAAATGCTTGTAGTTTCTGCCAACTCGACTCTACACCATAACTTTTCAATGCAGATGGACGGGGCAACCATTACTGCATCCAAAATGGTGAAAAGCCTTGGAGTAACGATTGATGACCAACTAAACTTCTCTGACCACATCTCTAGAACTGCTCGATCTTGCAGATTCACACTCTATAACATCAGAAAGATCCGACCCTTCTTATCTGAACATGCAGCTCAACTCCTTGTTCAAGCTCTTGTTCTCTCCAAACTGGATTACTGCAACTCTCTACTAGCCGGGCTTCCAGCTAACTCTATCAAGCCTCTTCAGCTCTTCAGAATGCAGCAGCACGAGTGGTCTTTAATGAAGCTAAAAGAGCACATGTCACTCCGCTGCTCATCCGTTTGCACTGGCTGCCAGTTGCTGCTCGCATCAAATTCAAAGCTCTGATGTTTGCCTCCAAAGTGACTTCTGGCCTTGCTCCTTCTTATCTGCTCTCACTTCTGCAGACCT
Source organism: Danio rerio (assembly GCF_049306965.1). Classification (NCBI taxonomy): domain Eukaryota; kingdom Metazoa; phylum Chordata; class Actinopteri; order Cypriniformes; family Danionidae; genus Danio; species Danio rerio. Next base: position 59,788,102 of record NC_133191.1, read on the forward strand.
AAGTATGTGCCTCCAGAAACTTGCGTTCTGTGAATGAACGTCGCCTCGTGGTTCCATCCCAAAGAGGGAAGAAATCACTTTCCCGAACTCTCGCATTCAATCTGCCCAGCTGGTGGAATGAACTCCCTAACTGCATCAGAACGGCAGAGTCACTCGCTGTCTTCAAGAAACCACTAAACACTCAACTATTTAGTCTCCACTTCCCTTCCTAATCTGCAATTGCCTCTGAATATCACACTAACTGTACCCAAAAAATAAAAATAAAAAATTACTAATACTACTAATACTGTCCTTCTTTACAGACCTGAAACTTGCCTACAGCACTTATTCATTGTTGCTCTTATAGTTGAGTAAGTTGTTTCCTTGTCCTCATTTGTAAGTCGCTTTGGATAAAAGCATCTGCTAATTGACTAAATGTAAATGATAGAAATCACTCGCTCTGGACGATTTGCAGGATGCTAAAGCAGGTTTTATATATTTGATTGTACTATTTGAATTGAATTGAATTGAATTGAATTGAATTTTATTATTCTGATTATTATTATTAATACTATTATTATGTACTTTTCATACAAATTGAAATAAACCAACTTTACTTGTGCTTCAGCCTGCACTGACTCTCGAGCTTATATGGGGAAGAGAGGAACAATCCGGCAATTATCAAGAAAAAAGACTCTAAAATAATGAATATTTATTTACAACAGTGATAAAGAAATCTGTAAACTCATGCTGTCTGACACGGAATCTGAGTAACTCACTGTAGATCAGTGGTGAATCTGGATCCTGCAGAGATTAACTCACATCATGTGTGTGTGTGTGTGTGTGTGTGTGTGTGTGTGTGTGTGTGTGTGTGTGTGTGTGTGTGTGTGTGTGTGTGTGTGTGAGACTGTGTGAGAGAAAGAGCGAGTAAGTCACACAGGAGATTACACGCCTTTACAAAACTACCAATATGGTTCATTCAAACGATTCATCCGCACACGACTCACGGTAGTTCAGCAGTTCGGTGTTTTACGGTGATCCGCTCGGGAAAAGTAAACTGGAGTCTGTCCTCTGCGCATGCGCAAAGCGAGAATAGCATTCTTTCGGTCGGAGGAACTCCAGCAGATTGTTTCTGTTCGGGGCTCCGGGGTCGCTTTCGGGTTTATAGAAACTTTTCTCATGAAGTCACAACCAGAGAGAGGAGAGGGCTTGATCGTGTCGTGAGACTCGTTAGAATGGAATAAAAGAAGAAAGAAACAGAGTTTGAGCGACATTCCGTTTCTGGAGGAGGAAGAGGAGGAGGTAAAACACACTCGCCTTTCTGTAAACTACAGTTGTGTTTTCATCAGAGCTGTTTATAACAGCTAAACACAGAACAGAAGACAGTCATCAAAACAGCGCATATCCTACAAAAGCCAGCCCGTCGAGGCTCGTGAACAGTGTGAACAGTGTTGTCAGTGTTGTCTGTGCTGCTGTGTTTTGTGTTCTGCTGTTTCTCTCCTGCGCGGATCATGGAAGAGTTTCCCGGAAACTAAATAAATGCCACTGTTTGTGTGTGTGTGTGTGTGTGTGTGTGTGTGTGTGTGTGTGTGTGTGTGTGTGTGTGTGTGTGTGTGTGTGTGTGTGTGTGTGTGTGTGTGTGTGTGTGTGTCCACTTCCGGCCTCAGTGCAGTGTAGAGAGGATGTTTGTGTGTGTTTCAGGTTTCTGTCATGATGAACTTTCAGCAACAGTAAGTCTGAATTAAACTGAACTGAATCAGTTTCCCGGACTCGAGGACACATTTCCCAACACTCAGGTGACCTCTGCAGAACTCTTGACCCAGTGAGCACTGCTGAAGTCTCTGGGCTAAACGGATGACCAGTTCTCATTGATTTGGCACAAAAAAATGTATTCATGACTACATCTGCCAAAATCTGCCCAAAACTCTGTACATACAGGACATTTAACAGGTGCTCACACACTGTTCTCAGAACTGCTCAACTTCTGCTCAAAACAAGAAGATCACGCAGAAGTGAAGAAGACAGAAATACTTCACTGACGCACACTTCACATCTACACATGCAGTTTACCCCGCCAGATCAGCATGACTACTGTCTCTGCATCAGGGGGTGTGTGTAGACAAACCACACAACGACAAACCAGCTATTCTGGAATAACTCAGTGCAAAACAACAAAAATAAATACATGAATAAATCAATAAAGGACATGAAATATTGAGGAGTTCTGCATCATGTCTGATCATCCAGTAACACACACTGCAGTTATAGACAGAGACGTGTGTCTGTTCACACAGGAAAACACTGTACTGCTGCATGCTGTCAGTGTTAAGCTCATTGTTTTGTGTGTGTGTGTGTGTGTGTGTGTGTGTGTGTGTGTGTGTTTGTTTGCAGGTTTACGGTTAACTCTGCGCTCCTGAAGCTGATCTCAGTCCAGTTGTGATGGCGCTGCTGCTGTGTCTGTGTGTCCTCCTGCTGCTGGAGTCCTGTGTGAGCCACACTCTGTTCACCTGTGAGCCTGTGCAGGTGCAGTGGTGTCTCGACATGCCCTACAACACAACCTTCTTCCCCAACATGCTGGAGCACTACGACCAGGACATCGCTGCCGTCAGGATGAAGGTGTGTGAGCCTTATATCAGGACTCATCTCACACACACACACACACACCTTCAGTAGAGCAGTGGATGGCTTTGTGCTTTCCTTATTTGGTCTGTTTCCTCTGAGTGGTGTGGTGCGGTACGGGTCCGTACAGGTCACCTTCATCAGGCTTGTGTCTCCACTGCTGAATGCTCTCCTTTTGATGTGTGTGTGATGTAGGACAGGTTCAGTGGCCGTGATTCTCTCTGGAGGAAATGTGTAGAGTACAGCTGTACGGGTCGCTCACACATCATATGAGCAGCTCTTCACACACACACAGACGCTTTACACACATCAGCACTATATAATTTTCATCACTAACCTTACATCAACATGATCATATCTGCAGATCAGTGATGACAGCCTACTGTAACGTCTGCAGTTATACAATAAAAAAATAAACACACACCATTACAGTCCCCGATATGATACCAATTACAGATAAACTACACACAGCAGACATTTAGTCCTTATTTGTGTTCAAAAACAGCAGGAGATACAGGCCAGAGTCAGAGCAAAGCATCCTGTGTGTGTGTGCGTGCGTGCGTGCGTGTGTGTGTGTGCGTGTGTGTGTGATGTTCAGCAGCACATGGAGCCTCTGTTAGAGTCACTCCGTCATTCAGCTCAGAGTAGTCCAGCAGCTGATGATCAGAGCTCCTCATGTGTTCATCTGTAGCGGCTGACAGAGTCATTCACTGCTTTGTTTTGTTCACTCTCATGTTTGTCTGTTTCTAAAGGATGTCTGAAGCTCTTCAATAGTCATGCGCACGATATCATCATCAGCTCAACAAGCTCCTTATTTCTAATAAAGAACTGAGCTCGGGTCGATCATGCTCGTTATTATCTGTATACATTATTACGCTGTAATGTCTCGCTGTGTGTTTAATAATGGCGCTTCCTTTGTGTTCATTCTCCTGCCTGTGCACGAGTGAGTGACGTATCTGAGTGATAGCGTTCAGCTGTGCGTCTCGATCCGCTTCTGGTACCCTTTTATTATGCTCGGTTCTCTTCCAAAAGGGTCCACAAAAACTGGTGTGGTACAGTCCGTTTCGCTTTTAGATACATTTTGACAGTGGAAACCATAAGAGCGTACCGAACTGAACTGAACCGAACCGAACCGAAACGAACTGAACTGAACCGAACTGAACCGAACCGCACCACTCGGGAAACGGGCTGTTAGATTCACCCTGATCGTGTGGATAAACTACATGAGCGTAGAAGAGCCTCGAGTCATTTTCTACATTCAGACTATGTGTATGTGTCGTATGACATGGAGAATACTGACAGCAGATCAGCTCAACAGCTCAGTTTCATCCAGAGCACATTCCTGCAGCGGCGGCGGCGGCGGCTCCTCTGAAGATCTGCTGGAGCTGCGGTGTCAGATACTGATGCAGAAACCCTGAGCTCTATTATTACAGCACACAATGAAACCAGAGCGCAGGAAGGAAGGAAACCTGGAGGGGGGAGAGCAACACACACACACACACACACACTGACACACATACACACACACATACACACACACACACACACACACACACACACACAATGACACACACAGACACACACACTGACACGCACACACACACACACACACACACACAGACACAGACGAACACACACGCACACACACACGCACACACACACACACACACACAAACGCACGCACACACACACACACACACACAGACGAACACACGCACACACACACACAGACACAGACGAACACACACGCACACACACAGACACAGACGAACACACATGCACACACACACGCACGCAAACACTGACACACACACACACACACACTGACACACACACACTGACACACACACGCACACACACACACAGACACGCACACACACACGCACACACACACACACACACACAGACGAACACACGCACACACACAGACACACACACACACACAGACACAGACAAACACACACGCACACACACGCATGCAAACACTGACACACGCAAGCGCGCACACACACACACACACAGCGGGTGTATAGTCCCAGTATTGCTGTGTTCTGTTGCTCGAGTGCTCAGGTGTCGGCTCAGCTCCTGGAGGGCCGCAGCTCTGCAGTTTAGTTCCAGCCCTGATCAAACACTCGCACCTGCAGCGCTCAGCCAGGTGTGGAGGACTCCATCAGTGTGATCAGGTGTGTTTAATTAGGGCTGAAGCTGAACTCTGATGATCTGCGGCTCTCCAGGAGCTGAGTCTGACACCTGTGCTCTAGTGTGTAAAGTCCTGTTGTGTTTGTTTGTTTTTTGATTGTGTGTGTGTGTGTGTGTGTTGTGTAGTGTGATCAGTGTAACAGAAGCACAGAGTAAGGCACCAGAGTATCTTCCTCTTCCTCCTCCTCCTCCTCCTCCTCCTCCTCCTCCTCCTCCTCTTCCTCTTCCTCTTCCTCCTCCTCCTCCTCCTCCTCCTCCTCCTCCTCTTCCTCTTCCTCATCCTCCTCTTCCTCTGTCCCGCAGGAGTTCATGCCGCTGGTCAGTGTTCGCTGCTCACCTGATGCACACCTGTTCCTCTGCCAGGCATTTGTGCCGGAGTGCCGCACACACACACACTCACAAACACACACACACGTGCTGCGGCCATGCAGAGAGCGCTGTGAGCGTGTGCGGTCCGACTGCAGAGCTGTGATGCACACCTTCGACATCAGCTGGCCCTCAGAGCTGCAGTGTGAGCGGTGAGAGCATTAACACACACACGCACACACACACAAATGCGCACACACACAAATGCGCACACACAAACGCACACACACACACACACACACACACACACACACACATCACATATAGAGTTTTCCGCCATTACACCAGTTTTCTGATCACACACATGCAGCAAAATAGTCAATCAGAGGAGGAGACCTGGAGCTGCTGAGTTATGATGGGCAGTGTATAGGCTGGGCTCTTGTTATGATGGGCAGTGTATAGGCTGGGCTCTTGTTATGATGGGCAGTGTATAGGCTGGGCTCTTGTGCTCGTGATCTCCTCATGTGTCCTCTATAACTGTGAGGCTGCTGCTGTTATAATGCAGTGTGTTTCTCTGCTGCTGTTTCACTAACACAGAATAATCTCTACACACATTAAACACACAGCAGCAGTGCCGGCTGAACACATTAGTCCAGTTCACATGCTGTGTTTGTGCATGAAACAGACTGGAGTCGTGTGGAGGCTCTGCTGTAGACGTGACCACGGCGGGCCGCTCCGGCGCTGGCTCCTCGCCGCGGGACCTGGGCTTTTGGTGTCCGCTCCAGCTAAAGCTGCGGCCGGGGCAGAGCGGCTCCTTCCTCGGGGCCCCAGACTGTGCGCCGCCCTGCGAGAACATGTTCCTGACGGCGGCGGAGCAGCATCTGGCCCGGCTCTTCATCGGCGTCTGCTCCGTGGTGTGTTTGTGCGCAACGCTCTTCACCTTCCTCACGTTCCTGATGGACGCGCAGCGATTCCGCTACCCTGAGCGGCCCATCGTCTTCATCTCCGTCTGCTACTGCGCCGTCTCGCTGCTGTACCTGCTGGGCTTCATGCTGGGGCCGTCGGTGGCCTGCGGGGCTCCAGGGCGGCCCGGCGGCGTGTGGACGGTGGTGCTGGGGGCCCGGAGCCGCGGCTGCTCTCTGCTGTTCACGCTGCTGTACTTCTGCTCCACCGCCGGCATGCTGTGGTGGGTCATCCTCACCATCACCTGGTTCCTGGCCGCCGGGCCCAAGTGGAGCTGTGAGGCCATCCAGAAGCAGGCGCTGTGGTTCCACGCGGCAGGCTGGGGCGTGCCAGCGGTGCTGACGCTGCTGCTGCTGGCGCTGGGCAAGGTGGAGGGTGACGGCATCAGCGGCGTGTGCTTCACGGGCCTGTACGACCTGACGGCGCTGCGCTGGTTCCTGGTGGCCCCGCTGGCACTGGCGGTGCTGCTGGGCTTGGCGCTGCTGCTGGCGGGCATCGTGGCGCTGAACCGTGTACGGCAGGTGATCCAGCACGACCAGCTCAACCAGCAGAAGCTGAAGAGGTTCATGATCCGCATCGGGGTGTTCAGCGGCCTGTACCTGCTGCCGCTGCTGCTGCTGCTGGGCTGTTACCTGTACGAGATGACCCAGCGCCGCGTCTGGGAGAGCAGCTGGGTCAACCGGCACTGCCAGGAGTTCAGCATCCCCTGCGCCCGCACCAGCAGCGTGAGTGTGTTAACTGTCCTCAGGTCAGTGGCACTTGCACCAGTCTGACGTGTGTGTGTGTGTGTGTGTGTGTGTGTGTGTGTGTGTGTGTGTGTGTGCGTGCGTGCGTGCGTGCGTGCGTGCGTGCGTGTGTGTGTGTGGGTGGGTGGGTGGGTGCGTGTGTGCGTGTGTGTGCGTGCGTGTGTGTGTGTGTGTGTGCAGGGTGGCGTGCAGCATCCCGGACTCTCACTCTTCCTCCTGAAGTACCTGATGACGCTGGCGGTGGGCATCCCGGCGGTGTTCTGGGTCAGCAGCAGAAAGACCTGCAGCCGGTGGGCATCCTTCTGCAGGCGGGCGCACAAGAAAGAGTGAGTGAGTTTCCCTTCACACACACACACACACACACACACACACCGCAGGATTGTGTAGAGTGATTATAGTTGTGTTTCAGTGCGGTCAGCGAGAGCCGGCGGGTCCTGCAGGAGTCCTGCGAGTTCTTCCTGAAGCACAACAGCCGCCCGCAGCAGAGCCGCTCCTCGCTCCGGCTGAAGGTGCTGTCCAAGTCCATGGGCACCAGTACGGGCACTCCTGCCAGCTGTGCCCCCCCTCCCGCAGCCAGCCTCGACCACACCGCTGCCTCCTCCGACACCGACAGACACAGCCGAGCAGACGCCTCCAGCCGGATCAGCAGCCGGTGCGTTTATTACAATATCATACAGATGTGGCCTGACCAGAGCAACACCAGCACGGGCACCTGTCCATTCTCACTGAACACACTCTAGCAGAGCCCTCATCACTGCCATGTTATCAGCCGTCTCTAGATCCCGAGAGACCTGCTGATTTAGCTTGTGGAGATGAGTTTTATAAGGAATGAGTTCGACAGTATTGACATTCACCAGTAGAATAAAGTGAATATAGTAACCCTTGCAGTCATTAAAGATTGTGGATCTTGTTCAAAGCTGCAGGTCCTGTTGACAGATCGAGACTGAGGAGGAACAGGATTTACCAGACAGTCAGAGAGATTACACCACTGATCGTGCTGGGGTGTTGTGTTTAGCACTTGACACTTGATTATTAATGCCTCACTGCTGTTTATATAGAATAGAGTCGATCAGTCGTCCAGCCTCCAGGCCTGTGAGCAGCAGTGCTCGCCATTTATAGGTGAATCAGACTGGAAACCAGTTTAAATATGGGCAAAGCATTGTCAGCCCTGATTATCAGTCAGAGTGTGCTAATGCTAATATAAGCTCGGATGCGTTCGGCTCAGGGTTTGACTGTTTCCACCTTCTGCAGTTGATTGAGCTGCTTCGTCTTCTCATTTACTGGTTTTGCTTTTCCAGGTCCACGTCTAAAGGTGACAAGCCAAAGGCTCCGCCCACTTCACCAACAGCCAATGAGATGTCCGGGTGAACTCTGCATCTAAATGGATTAAGCTCCGCCTCCTGTTGTTGTGCTGCCCGGAGGCAGACTGCAGTACTGTACCACCATGAACATCGAACACCGGCTCTCCACAATCTCAGAGCACAGACTGAGGATTTCTGCTGTACCTGTATGCCAAAAACACTGGAAATAGAGAGTAGTCTTCACTAATGCTAATGTTGTGACCATTAACCAGATGGAAATGAAAGTGTTTATGCAGCCGTGTCTCAGCTCGTCTAGCGATAGATCTTTGCTGTAGTTTTGATGATGTTCACTGCTGATTCTCTTTAAGCTGCTGCTGTTTATAAAGATCCAGAATCGGCCCGTTGGGGAGTGTGTAAGGATGTTGTGTTTGTACTTTGGTAAAGTCTGTAGTCTTTCCTGTCCTGTTCGCTTTACTGTCAGTTCTGGAGATTTCTGCATCTTGTGTTGTTCTAATCGTGTGTTACGGGCTCGATCCATCAATCTTCAGTAACAGGAGCTCAGCTGAGGGATGAATCCTGCTGTATTCATGTGTTCATCTTCATTATATAGTTTATAGTCATGTCTGAAATAAAGAGCACAGAAAACAGCTCAGCTAATAATGGAGTAATGTCCTGCTCACGCCAGTGACGTGTTATTGCAGTCAGTTTATATATTCTTAAATGTCCTTCCATTAAGGTGATGTGTATCATACATGTTCAGTCAAGTGTGTGTGTGAATTGCTGAAGTGTGTGTGTTGTCCTCGTCACAGGTGATGGATCTGATCTGTTGTGCTCTACATTCTCCAGTACGTTTGTATTGCGTTTACACACACACACACACACACACACACACACACACACATATATATTGATCAGATCCATCACCTGTGACGAGGACAACACACACACACACACACTCTTGACTGAACATGTCTTCTACACATCTCCTTTATGGCAGGACACTGCATACTGTTTAACTGCAGGCTGTATGTTATACTCTGTCTAATGCACATCTCCTTGACTCTTATGATTTTGACTGTATTGTAGTAATAATGTGCACTTTTTGTAAAGCGCGTTGTGTGTTACAAATATAAATCACATTTCATAAATAAATGCAGTCCAGGCAGATTTTCTCGCATGCATGTGGGATTTTTAAAGTCTTAATATTTTTTTAATCATGTGTCATGTCATCATATTTTGAATATTCTGGGTGATGATGGCGTCATGGTGATACAGTGGTTTGCACTGTGGCCTCAGCATAAAGGCCACAGCTGAGTCAGTTGGTGTTTCTGTGTGGAGTTTGCATGTTCTCCCCGTGTTGGTGTGGGTTTCCTCCGGGTGCTCCGGTTTCCCCCACAGTCCAAACACATGCGCTATAGGGGAAACTGATCAACTGACCTTTGTTTGTGTGTGTGTGTGTTTGTGTGTGTGTGTATGAGTGTGCGTTTTCCAGTGATGGGTTGCAGCTGGAAGGGCATCTGCTGTGTAAAGCATATGCTACAATAGTTGGCGGTTCATTCCACTGTTGTGACCTCTAATAAATAAAGGGACTATGCTGAAAAGAAAACGAGTAAATGGGTAATGGTGTTTTAGTGATTAAATCTACACCGACAGAAGAAAAGAGGGAAGTGATATTATCAAAGCATGTGTCTTTAGCAGCCTCACACTGCCCTTTTACATTCATGTCAAACATACTTTTATTTTTTATTTATAGCAGAGTTCATGGTGTGAAAACCTTTAAAATGCGAGCCATATTCAGTGAAGTCTTCTGTTCACATTGTGTTCAGCTGCAGGTAGAGCTGCTTTCAGGCTTTCCCCAGGAGAAAGACATGAATTGACCCACAGCGCCATCTGCTGTCCTGCTTGAGGAAATGCGCCGAGTGCATTTGTGAGGAAACGCGCTGGATGGGTTTGTCGCGTATCCGCTTGTTAAGTGGTGACGTATGGAATACTGTTTCCGGGTCCAAACCGCCATTCATTCGAGTGGAGAAATCATTCGTTTATAATCACGTTTTATTCCTATCACACATTAAAGTTAATTTTATATAAAATCATAGTGTACACAACAATCTCTGGGCTTGCTGCATAACAAATACCAAAAATTAACAATTTATAAAAAATGAATGACTTTCTGGCCATCGGATATTAGGCACGGACATATATATTGCGATCGTGATTTTTTAAAGTATTAAATCGCTTTGTAAATGTTTATTATTACCATTTCATGAGTCTCCCCATTCAGTTGAATAGAGCGCTTGGACCCGGAAGCCGCTTCGCGTGACGTCACACTTAACAAGCGGATTGGCATGTTATAAACAAATCTACATGAGTTATCTACTACATCTGTCCATCAGTACTGTTGATAAGTCCACACTGATACAAAGCGAGATCCATCTCCTGCTGCTTCAACATGAACATGCAGATCTGAAACCAACTCACAGAGATGACGGGTGCGTGCTTATGTGTGTGTGTGTGTGTGTAACCCTAATCTGAAATATCCTCAGACTGGAGAAGCAGTGAGGATGAAGACACATATGGGTTCGGGGTATTGTATACTGACATGTATTCTTAACCCTGGAAATGTTGAAATGTTCAGAGTGTTTCAGTTCAGTCACTTCAGTCAAATGGTGGTGTGATGTTGTGTGTCGAGGCTTTGCTGCATGTATCAAAGAAATGATGAATCTCGCAGTGGGTTAGTAAAGTGTATAGTGAAGGATGAGGTGACGATTACATCCGTTTAAAAGCTCTACTCTGCTTCCACACACCAGTAATTCAGCTAACATACCATGGTAAATTACAGTAAAAAGCTTTTAAAGCACACTAAAGTCTACTGATTATAAACTACAGTAACTGAGTAATTACTTTATATTAATGTTGTTGTATTACTAAAGATGTGAGTGGGTCAGTTGAACGTTTGACATTTTTGCAGCACCGTACTTTCACCAGCAGGGGTCCTCATCCAGCTCTGATTTGGAAAGCTTCGAGTAATGAACCATTTCCTGACACAACTGAGCTGAACAGTTGACCGACTCAGACAGCTTCATCTCACCATCACCAGGCTGGAGCGAGCTTTTATACCCGAGCCGTGGTGTATCATGGGATTTGGAAGAGACCAAGCGTGGAGGGTGGAGGGGGTTATTTATTTTTAATTGAAGATTTTGAATGTGTGTAAGCAGCTGTAGCATAATTATTTATGTGTTTTGGTGTGTGTGATTGTCAGTGTTTTGCGTGTGTGTCAGTGTCCATCAGTAAAGCACACCGGCTGGAGCAGCTGATGGTCAGTGTGAGCTGGAGGAGCTGCAGGTCAGGAGTGGATGTCTTCTATTAGTGTTGGAGAACAGTAGACGCTCTTCAAAGCTCAGAATCAGCTGATCCAGCAAACGCTTGATAGACTGAAGTGATGAACAGTCTGGAGCCGGCACAGACTCAGGACAGAACGCATTAGCGAGCACTTCTGCAAACCTTGTGGGTCTTTTATTGTAAGTTTAATCTGTCAAACACAGACTGTAATCCAACATCAACTGTTTTGTGAATCTGTTCTCATCAGGGCTTTAATATTTTGTTTAAGTGAGGTTTTCTACACTTATTTCAGGAGGAGCTTGTGAGGATCATCCACAAACCAATCATATTATTCTGCATCAGTAAGACTAAACCCCTATTATAGTCATGTATGATCCTCATTATCTATTGATCGTCAGCATCGGCACTGAGTCGGAATAGTTCAGACGACAACTTTAACAACACGACTCCTCCTGCGTCTCCAAGCCGACTTCAACTGCATCAGCAGCCCGCAGAACACTCCAATACTGAACACAGCTCACGGCCACCGGCCTTCCTCTTACCTCCAAACCCCGAGGAGAGACATGCTGTGATCAGCGGATATTGTGTGTTTATCTGCCGGTGAATACTGAACATACAGCCAACGGTCCTGTACAAGCCACTGCTGAAGACTGACTGTGTCTTTTCAGTTAATCTGAGAGTGTAAGAGGCATTACAGACAGACTTGTGTGTGTGTGTGTGTGTGCAGGGATGTAGCAGCATCCATGGGGACAGGATAGGCGGAGGGATACATCCCCCTCACTTTCAGAGGCAGAAATGTAAACTTTTGATCTCAATCAGCTGTCCCTCACACTTCCCTGTGTGTGTGTGTGTGTGTGTGTGTGTGTGTGTGTGTGTGTGTGTGTGTGTGTGTGTGTGTGTGCTTTCAGATTAAAAATCAGCAGCAGAAACTTATTTAACTGTGTGAGAATCCCTGCGCTCTCCTGTTTCTGCTGGAGAATGAGAATATAATCTGCATAAATCAGAGGAAAACTCTCAGCTGCTCTCCAGAGAATCCTCCATGAACACTCCTGAAACTGCAGTGATTGACCCGATCAAACTACAATCCCAGACTGAAACCTGCTCTCGCGTGACATTCATTACAGTTTACTGCAGTTATCCAGTGGAGGCGGGGACTAATCTGCATATTCATGAGCACACACTTAATGAGGTTTGAGTGACATTACAAGCTGTTTGCAGACATGAAGACTTTATTCTCAAAAGAATTATATATGTGTGTGTGTGTGTGTGTGTGTTTGTGTTTTATTGTGGATCCTTTTACAGGTCTGGGGTCAGCTCTGAACAGCCTATAGTGGCTGTCTGATGTTTGAGATACTGAGATATCGTTCAGTAGAGTCATGGGTGTAAATCTGATTTAACAGTAGGGGGGGGACAATAAATATAAAATTTCTTTCCAGCAATTTTTTTGAAGGGGACACAAATAATACAGCCGAATTGTACTAATAAAGAAATGTCCCCGCAGTTTAAAATAGTTTCATCATTATTATTATAGCATGGAGACTACTGCATTATGATTATTTTAAGTTTTTCTCAGGTTCAATGACAGCAAATTTTTCTTCAAAACTATTTATTGCATTGTCTGTTGTGTTTACAGCCAACTGACTGACTCCTGAAGCAGAATAAATGCAGGAAAAGACATTTTCCATACTCATTATAACTAACTTGTTTACATTACACTTGTTAAAATGACAGATCATATTGTAAATCAGTGAGCCTGTGAGCTTCATCTGCTAAACAGCCACAACTCAGAAGACATAAAAAAATTATTCATCCTAAAAGAATTGTCATTATCCCTTCAATAAAGCCCAACACCCTTACCTGACACTGTACACCTGGCTGACCCTGCTCTGCCTGATCCTCAATCAGTTCTTTCTCCTTTGCCTGTGATTGACTATGTGACATTAGTATTTTCATAAGCACTCATTCTGAAAGCCAAATTGCTCAATATGTCAACTTTTTGTATTTGGCATTTAGCTGCACTGAAAAATGATCTTATGTCTGTTTTCTCTGTCACTTTTTTTTTGTATTTGTATTTTTTTGTATTTTGTACATGACCCTGCAATGCAAGTGTATTTATACTGTAGCACATTTTATACACAATGGTAACTCACAGTGCTTTACATAAAGTATGCAAAACTATCATAAAATTGATCACAATAATAAAAACAAAGGATTAAAAAAAGATTAACATTTTAATTTCAAATTGATTGAGGCACTTAAAACAGAATAGAAACCGATTATACAAAAATACAGTGGGGTTAGTGTGCACAGTGTAGCAGTGCTCATTTAGCAAATACACAGCTAAACAATATGCTAATTGTGGTCGTTAATATTAAGTTAACATAATGCCAAGTCGTCACAAATGAAACAATGCATAGGAAACGGCTTTAGCGTTAGCAACAAGCTAACGTTAACTAGATGAGTAATTTTGAGTGGGGGGGTTATACAAGCCACGGATACAAGCCCCCTGGGATTTACGCCCCTGGCTGCAGTGCTTGCTCGAGAGTGTGTATGTGTGTGTGTGTGTGTGTGTGTGTGTGTGTGTGGTCACGTGATGTGTGTTTTCAGCGTTTTGGTGTAGACGGAGAGCGGTTCAGAAACTGCTATTGAGACACTAGTGTGGATGCGGATCGCTTTCATTCTAAAACGCCGTTTTAAAACTAAATGCACTAGTGTAAACGGGGCCTTTATCTCCTGGGTCTGTTCCAGGTGTTAAGTTCTGGTTAACTTGTCTAGTTTACCTGCATGTGTGTGATGTGCATTCACTGACGCTATTTTGAATGCATGTACCTGTAAAAAGACACACACAGAGAAAGAACATGAATGAACAGTTAAGTAAGTATAATATGCCATATTATTGTAATGGTGTGTATGTGTGTGTGTGTGTGTGTGTCACATTGGCTCCCTGTGTTGTAGATCATGTTGATATCGTTTATCGCTCCACCATACTGGACTTCTGTGTTCTGCATCTTCAAGTTTCTCAGGTGTGGATCTTCAGACTGATGGTAAATCTCCCACATGGATGCGGAAAGACCTGGAGGAAAAGACACACTCATCATCACTTCTCCTCAGACAAATAAAGTACATTTGCTGACAGAGACAGATTCTGTAACTGTATGGGTTATTCAGCAACAGGACTGATGCAGTTTAGCATTGAGAAAGAGCTGTCAGGTGAGTAACACACAGCATCAGTGAGGTCACGTTCATTAGTGTTCACTTCAGTACACAGATGGAGATTACTGCTGAGGGCAGGTCTGGGGACGCACACAGGGTATGTTCATAACTACACACATGATCATAGCTGCTGAGTTTATCTGGTTATTCAAAAACTAAAGACATAAAGAAACGCTCAAACTGATGGTCAGACGTACCTTCTGCCGCCGCCGTCACTGTATAATGTGCTCTTCTGATGCAGTCGGGTCCAGCCAATGTTGACAGCCGCTTCAGACATGTTGATTAAAGGTCTTTAAACATTGGATTAGATCAATAACACACAACATAGAAATATTAATTCCAAATCAGTGTTAATGTTACGGGCCCCAGGCGCGGTGGCCGCTATAACAAAAAGAATTGTGATCTGTAAAATGAATGAAAACACTGAGATGAAAGCAAGACAGGACCATGCGCTTCTTTCTCCAGATTATGTCTATTAAATCATTTAATCTCAAATACATCTTTTACAATAAATGCATTCTCTGTCTAGCATATTTACTGTATATTGAACACAAATAAAGTGCATTTACATGAATTAGCTTCACCAATCAGATATATAAATTCTTCCTGCTGCACGTTCACTTAAATCAGAGTAGATATCCTACTAGTTACAAATAACAGTGCATTAATTTCCCTGAGGCATAGTGCTATCACACATGTAAATTATTCACAAGTATTATTTAACACTTAAAAATACTCTGCATGTGCTAGAAATTAGCTTCCTTAAACTGGGACATTGCATTTGAAAGTGTACAGTAACTTTAACAGACCTTATGAAATAACACTGATGAAATAAAGCTATTAGTAGTAATAATATTGTCAAAACTGTAAACAGAATAGTTTACATTTATATATAAAACTCTCATATTCTTCCTTAACACACTATGATGAATTCACTCTGCTTTAAAACAGCTCACTGAACATGTAAGCACATATTGGGAGATTAAGCATCAACTGGAGCGATCTGTGTTGCTTTCAAGCAAAAGATAAAGTGTTTAAATTTAATTTACACTACAGACGGACTGAATGACAGCGCACCAACGAACTCTCGCGATAATAGCGCGAGTCATTGCGAGATTACTCGCGGCCCGACCTTACACCATTACTTAAAGTGTTTCATCTTTAACTCATGCAAAAGTTACCAGAATCTGCACAGTACAGTTTCCAACAAGTATATTCATTACACAATGTCTAAAACTTTAACCTTTGACAGTTTAAACACAGTACTGACCTGTAAAATGAATGAAAACACTGAGACGAAAGCAAGACAGGACCATGCGCTTCTTTCTCCAGGGCTGTTTCTAAGAAAAAAAAGATTACGTCAAGCAATTTGGTAAACAAAGACAAACAGCGTACAACACAGTAACATGATTAAAGACAATTATAAAAGGTAACAAAAAACCACTGCCAAATAATACACCTGAGAACAAATACTAGATTTATAAGACCAAAAACTGTCTGTTAGATATTCAGAAGATATATTAAATATCATGTTTTAACTACAATGGAGAGATGAGATCCAGCGGTACGTCCGAGATGGCCTGGCCGAAGTAAATCTGCTCTGGCGGGGAGCTGATGACGGAGCTCCCACTGGCAGGTTGGGAGTCGGAGTGCGCATAAGCTGAGCCACATCATTAAAGAAGCGCTATCTTTGTGAATAAACTGCCTATTCGAGTTTAAAACAACTACATTCTCGCCTGAAAAACTCTTAAAACTTTATTTTGTGACACAGTTAAGGAGTATTTTTAAAACTGTGCGGGTTTTCTCCTCCACCATTAGTGCTTGCTGGTTACGCTGCAATGCATTCTGGGATACCTGAGCTTCGCAAGTTCGCACAAGTCACCTCTCGAGTCATCTCTCTCACAAGTCATCCTAGGCCAAAGGCCAGAGCAAGTACACATCCGGGAATTTTATGTGTACTTGGAAAGATGTGACTTTTGAATTTGAACAGTACTTTGGCGACGGTTGATGACGTTTCACGAGGACACAAGAACGCAAGTACAGACAAGAAAGCATATTGAGAAACAGCCCAGATTACATCTAACCGGAAACCAGGGGCTCCGTCAGTATACTCACCCGGGAACAAATAACCGCATTAAAGGTTCCGGTCCCCCTATGCCGTCTCATTCATTATCACTCTTTTTTTCTATTGCAGGACATTGCACTAAATGACAAATAACAGTTTGCTGAATCAAAAAAAGATGCTAGTCTTAATTTAAATGAATAAACAGTATTATCTATTCATAGAATATATATATATTTATACCACCAAATGTGGTTGCACAAATTTGGGTGTACCACATTATTCTGCCAAAAGAGAAACTGTCAGTGTGGAGGGATGTACAATAGTGTGGACTAGTAGAGATCTGTTTTAACAGACACTTTAATCCTTAAAATATGCAGGTTTTAGCTGATCGCGTCCACATCAGCCTGTAAACCACACAAACACTTTATTAAACCCAGAGGGAAATCAAGTGTATTACTGCAGCTCCATTAAGAATACATCAAATAAAAATAAACAATATTACACCATGAATTCATTATTTAAAGAAGGATTTCTATTGCACTCTACACCTAGCTAATATCAGTGCTTGATTAAACACACTCCTGTGTTTATCAGGACATTATAAAGTGTGTGTGGTGTTGTCTAAGATTTGACAACATCCTTCATTCTGAAACCAGCATCAGAGAATCCAGTTCAACCCCCACAACAGAGACGAAAACTGAAACTGAAACTGAACAGAGGGAAGATCACAGTGATTAGCCACTATAAACCTCATTTCTGCTTCAGCTCTTCATTTACAGTAGTGTCAGACTCATCAGCAGAGAAAGATCCACAGCAATGACCATCACATCACACTTTACCACTTCAGCATAGAAATCAGAACCAGAGTTTCAGGACTGAGAGAAATGTAGAGACAACCAGATCAGTCAATGAGGAAAATGCTGCTAATGAAGCTGATGCAGATCATTAGAGTCTTTACACTTGCAGTCGATACCAAAGATATCAAGCAAGGAATCAGGCAAAGAGTCAGAGTTTCAGAAGCATACTGAAAATAAAATGATGAAGAGTGCTAAAACAAATAAAAAAAGATAAGTCATATTTAAGGAGGTACTGATGTACACACGCGCGCACACACACACACACACACACACACACACACACACACACACACACACACACACACACACACACACACACACACACACACACACACACACACACACACACACACACACACACACACACACACACACACACACACACACACACACACACACACACACACAATTAATTTATTGGGAATGACTAATACTAATTAAAGCAACACATCATCAAAATAATCATAAAGAGCCGGTGATGTTTCAGAGTAGAAGCAGTAAAAACAGTCATTGAATTTATTTTGGTTGACGATATTAAAACACTCAATTAATTCTGCGCAAAGTAGTAAATAAATGGGTTAGGCATATCAAATTAAACCCCAATATTTCCTGACCTTTACATGAAATATTTTCATTAATGTACATCACACAGATGTGGGAAGGTCAGTTTATGGCATGTTGTGTTAACAGAAAGAGACAGCAGAGTATTTAGTGAAAGAGACGCTAAAGGAGTCAGATGTGGCTTTAGGATGTGTCTGATAGGTCTTTATTCTCTAAAGCAGATAAAAAGGGACTGATCAGCTACAAGATGAAGATTTGGCAGAACATATAGGTTATAAAGTGGCATGACGTCTATATGAAATGCAGATAAATGTGTGTTGGAAAGAAAATGTCCATTCAAACTTATCCTGAACTTCATACAAAATGAGGAAACACAAATGAAAGCTGTTATTGTGGACTGAAACACTCTCACGTATATTAGTGTAATGTGCAACAACAAATATTCCAGCAGTTTCAGTCACTAAAAATTGGGGTGGGAAAACCCTTTCACTGTTACATTGCAGAAAAGCAAAAAGCAAAATGACAAGGATTACATATATGAAAGAGCAGAAGAGATGAAACAGATTAGACCTCCCCGTCCCTCCAGTCCTCAACTAAGCTGCACTCCACCCTCCAGTCCAGTAGGTGGCAGAATCTGCACCTTTACACTGTTTGCCAAACACCAGTAAACAGAAGAAGAAAGTTGTTTGAAAACGCCTCATCTTAAACCCTTCAGAAACCCTGCTGTTTCCAGCTCTCAGTAAGACCAGTGTCTGTTGATCTTGTGTAAATGATTGTCTGTGCAAATGATGTGGAGTTTTGTTGATTAGTCTTTGATGAGGTTATTGGTTTGTGGAGGCTTGTGTTTATACTGTAACTCTTATATTTGTCTGAGAACATGTTAAAGATGAAGCAGCATCTGTCTAGTGCAATATCACAGCTGAGCAAGAAGACAAGCACAAGAATAAAATCCCCACATCCTCTCCATCAGCTCATCTACAGATCAGATCAGTGAAGCGAGTGATCAGCTGTAACTCTCGGCCTGTTTGTTGGCTGAGTGTTAGAGAAATGATGGTGAATTCACCACAGCGCTGTGTTTAATCTGTCTCAGATACCATCAAGCAGATCTACAATAGTGGAGGAACCCTTTCTGCTCACCTGGTGATGCTGACCGGCCGAGAGGAGCAGGAGAGAACACACGGACAGGTGAACCGCTGAGCAAACACTGGAGGAGAAACACACAGGTGGGTGAAACAGCAGGTAGAGCTCTTCTTCTTGTCTTATTGGCGGTTTGCATTCTTAAACAGAGCATTACCGCCCCCTACTGTGAGTTGTGGGTCAGAGACTGAATTTCCTTTTCCTCTGGACTCTTCAAGGCAGAGTTCTGATCTGACTGTGTGCTTTCAGAGAGGCTGTGATTGCGGTGCAGGTCAGTGTAATCCTGCAGAGTGTACCTGCGGTGGAGTGTGATGCTGAGCATGGAAACCCTACAGGTGAAACACACCTCTGCTTTGCTTTAATCTGGATATCTTGTGTTGAGTGATTTCATTAATGAAGGAGTCTTTGCTTTCACAACACCTGAGTGAAGTATTCCTGTTCATGTTATCAGTCTTCTCTAATAGATCTTCGTCTGTCACTGGTGTTTTCTGTTGAGTTTATTCCCGGTCAGCTGTCATAGTAATGTCTTGATTAGCTGCTTCAGGTGTGTTGAATTAGAGTTTGCATGTAAACTGTTTTGTTCTGCTTCTGACTGACCTGTATTATGTGTGTTTCAGATGTAGAAATCCTGCTTCAGCTTGCTCTCCTCGCTTCATTTAACAGTAGTGGTGGGCAAAGTGAGGCTTCATGAAACTGAAACAGTCAAAGCAAATGTGTCAAAGCTTTGAAACGTTTTGAAACTCTACAGTGACACCTAGTGGTAATTTTTATACATTGCTCTGGAACAGCTTCAGCAAAGAACAATTGAGCAAATTGAGGTATTAAAACCCACTTTGTACCTTTGAACCTACAAGTGTTATAGCAGAGCGGTCAGAGTTCCTGACTATCATGCAGGGAAACTGGGTTCGAATCCAGGCAAATGCAGCTATGTTGAAATGCTCTGTTCTTGTATTGTTTTGTTTCAACATTGGTCAGACATCAGAATAAAGACTATTTGTGAGTAAATATGTCTTGTTTTGGTCATAAAACAGGGTTGTTTCTAGATCAGACACAGTTGTGGTCAGAAGTTGACAAGACTTATTTATACTATTAATGAAATTCCTCATTTATTGTATTTTAATACCGTCTACTTAAACGCTAAACCCAACCCTCACAGTACTGTAAAAATATGAATTATTGCTATACAGTGTTACACAAATGATGCTGTATTGATGGTGTATCCGCAGCTGTATCCTATCTAGACTACACCATAACACAGTAGCATTATTAAAATAGAGAAAATCCTGATTTTGGAGCATTTGTACAAAGCAGGATTCAAACCCAAAAGCCATTTGAAGCACAGTAACAGCATGCACATGCACGGTCCACTAGGCTATATAAGACAGATGTGTTTTAGACCCAGTCAGTCAAATGCAGATTCACCAGGTCTCGGAACAGTTCTGAAATGATGTTAAAGAGCACAATCACAGAAGGAGAGAATGAGAAATAAACACATACAGCAACAGCCTCACACCAAAGCAACTGATTTAAACACCTCCACAAACAGCATCAGCAGCTCCACTGAAAAACATTTGATAATGAACAGCGCTTTTATTTCTTATTCTTTTATTTTCTTATTGATTTTCAGTTTGACCTCACCATCATGGAGATCAGAGGCTGCTTTAGTTGGGCTCTTGGTCCTTTACTCTTCTATCTTATTGTTTCTGAAACTCATCAGTTATGGCAATAAAGGCAATGAGAAGCTTTATGTTAATATTTGTTACAGATATAATCGCTAGTAATCTATAACTTAAATAAAACAATTGCAGGTTTATGTGACGTGGTTTGGTGCATTAGGAAAGTTTCCCATGGAGAGTCAACAAACAAGAATTAATTGAAATTAATTAATATAGTTTTATACGCAAAACCTTGAGAGCTCAAGAAGCACATTTAAAGGTTCAGGACACCCTGGAGAACTTTTTTTAATATTAACAGATGTGTGTGTGTTGAGCATCAGTTAAGACGATGTTAGCACCTGTCAGCTTTAATTGTGGGGAAAACTGGATAATTTTGAGCTTTTGTCATCTAATTTCAGCTTCCGGGTTTAAAATGATTTTTGGGGCGGATTGAAATTGGCAATATAGCGCAGTACTGCAAGTGCAATGATGACGCGTCGGTTTCTCATTATTATTCATAGCGGAGTTTTCTTATCCTATGAGAAGAGCCGGCTGCTTAATTATTCATGAGAGCATGTGCTTTCTGAAGGCAGACCTGCCAGTTTCAAGCAAGCTGTGAGATACGGTCCCACGGCACGCAGTAGTCGTTCATGAAGGCTCGTATGTGTTTGTTTCCATGATCCACGGGGTTTGTTGCATGTTTTTTTTCCCCGGGATCTTGTCAGGGCTGATACAGCAAAGCTGTGTGTGTGCTGCAAGCATTTTTGTCGGGAGAGCAGTACGAGAATTGGAGAATGGCAGACGTTGACTTTTATCAGGAGTTCGTTCACATTCAGACACATCGCCGTGCTGCTGTGTTTGCCTAAATCCTCTATATTACCAGCAGGGCTAATGGTTAAAATAGACAGGTCAGGAGACCTGCTGCACTGAGTCTGCATTCAGATCTATAATTTAGACCCGGGGATCGAGGGAGAATCCTCATTTATAGGGTTTACATGAACACACTTATCTTTATAATGATATAAATTGTGGTTATGTGTATATGAAATTACAAATAACAAATGTAGCAAGCAGGGCATTAAATTACTGTTTATTCCTTTGCATTTTAACTTTAAGAACTATAAACTCATGCGTCTTCTCACGGTTTGTCTCATTTTGTGAGCTAACTGTCAACAACAGTCGTTCGCTCCCCTTCTCCCCTGCTGGCCACGCCCACTCCTGCCCTGTGCTCACAGAGCTCCGCCCATTAATCATGCATCTTTTGAAACAATTCTGAAGTAGACTTTAACCAAAAGTGGGGGGAGTCATGACCCTTTAAGACACAAAGACATCAAGAATCAAGATATGAACCTTAACCACGGTTACTAAAATTAAAAAGCTGCATGATTCATCCATGCCACAATGCATGCTGGGTACATAATACAAAACTCCCAGCATGCATTGCAGCATAAATAAGATAAGCCGCTTAAAGTTTTTGAAATGTCTTTCTTTGCCTTTATTGTGTGCTGTTCTTGGCTGTTATATTTCAGTAGAGTGTTTTGTGTTGTTCTGGGTTAATTTTCTTTTGTTTGTCACCATTGTTGTAATTGAAAGGCTGATTCTTGATAAGATGATCTTTTATGTGAAGCTTTGACCCAATCTACATTGTAAAAGCACTATACAAATAAAGGTGAAATGAATAACCTCATTACATTTATTCTTAAATTTCCTTTAGGCTTCTCATGCCATACAAATTGTGGGATCAACACACCTATTTATGGCTACCTAAATAAATCTAGTGTTAACAAAAGCAGCTGAAGAAGCCAACTAAAGCAGACGCTGACCTCCATCATGGTGACCAACTGAACAACAGCAACTCCATGAAGACTTTTGTCCACATGAAAGAAAAGTCCGAGCTCAGTAATGAGTGAAGCTCCACTCACTTAAGTTGTTTAATGATCTCTGCTGAGATCTTCAGAAAGAACATTTATATTGTCTAAATATTTAGTACTATTATTTTTATCTAGAGTTTAATTTTCAGTTGATGTCATCTTTGGTTTTGGCTGTAACTTGTGTTTTTCTTTCCTTTAGTGAATCTGCTTACTGGCAACCACAGCTGCCGGTCTTGTCCTGCAAAATCAAGAAGAAAAAAAAAACTAAACAAACAAACAAACACCATTGTGTGCCGCCATTGTGGAGGATAAGTGTCTGTGTTCAAGTCCACGATGAACTGAGAGTATTTGCAACATATAAGAGACTGAAAAAATGCAATGAAATATTTCAAAAAGTTGTTCAGCACATGTATGCAGCACCCTACCACCAATATTATCTGGGCCCGGGCTTTTTTTTAGTATTAATTCTCTGAACGAGGTCTTTGACCTGAGTCCTACTAATGTTTACGGATTTACTACATGACAGGTGTTGTTCTAAAATGTCATTTTCTGACTTAAAATCACCCTCATCAAACCTTAAGTAAAACGTATTTAATTCCTCAGCAAACTCTCTCACAGAACTAAAACCATTTAAATTGGTTTCAATGCCCCCTTTATCTTCTTTACTCCCAGCCATTGTGTTCACATCTTGCCATGCTGATCTTAAGTTTTCACTGCTGGACTGTTTCTGTATTTTCTATTTCTCTATTTTATTATGTACACTGTTTGTACACTGTTAATCAAAACACACATCTAAGATGTGTATGTGTTATATCATTGACATGACCACTTCAGCATTATCAGCTTCAATAAACTGCATGAATCAGTTTGCCAGAAAGTAGTCATTAATCTGTATTCACAGATTGTGAATTACCACACTAAATCAGCTGTACTCCTCATAAACGGTAACCTCACAGAAATATTTTTGATCAGTAATGACAGTTTATTTGCTCTACACTTATTCTACACAATATACTGATTAAAATGCCGAAAAAAGTAAACCAAAACATTAAAAAACGGCTGAGATATAAAGGACTAAACCTGACTGAAAGCACACTCAGCTGAGGACACACAGGATTGGTCTAAAAACACGAATACTAATGAGTCATTTGCATATGGTCTATTCTCTAATAAAACACGATTTTAAAGGGCTTCATAAGCTTAAATATGATAATCAAAGTATGGGAAAACAACCTAGACATCAGATAATCAAATTCTGAATAAAAATATACAAACAAGAACAAAGAAAAACACAAACAAACAATTGGTCATCACCATTGCCGAAATGCTGTGTCTCAAAACCTAGTCAATAGGCCAGGGTCTCCAGTTCTTCAGGGTAATGCTCCCAACGGTTATCCCTGATAAGGATAATGTCTGCTTGGTTCTTGCATTGCCTTAGGGGAGACGTCTGGTAGAAGAATGATATATCTACAGAGATATATCCGCCAGACTGAACCTCGACCTGGCCTCTTACATTTTTTCATTTCTAGTAAATAGTGGGAGGTCAGGAATATCTCTTTGAATATTTCTAGTCACATTTGGGCGAGCTCTTTGATCATCTTGAGTTCATGGTATTCCTTGGATGTTGACTGTAAGTATTCTGGAGCAAATCAGCAGGGAGTGAGGATAAGGCAATGACCAGTTCATGGCCAACTTTAACTCCTGACTCCTAGCTGATTTGGGCAAGGGCTCTCCTGTTCCCTGGAGATATCTAGGGTCCTGGGGAGCCTGGTCTCTGGATTAGCCAGAGTAAGTCTCATAGAGAAACATCTTCAGACTCTTCTCGGGTGGCCTGGGCAACCTTGCGGTGTTAACAAAAGGTCACTTGGGGGAGTGGTAAGTATTCAGCCCCCCTGGGTCCACTTGGACAGCACGCAGGGAAGGTGGCCTTGGGTGAATGGCCTTAAATGAAGCCCAGTCTTCTACTGGTGACTAGCACCTCCACACAACAGCACATTGTGCATCAACACCACCTACACCAGTCATTCGAAAACTTTTCCAAAAATCGTCAATTTTAACATCAGGTCTACTGATGATTTGTAACCCCAGAATTTACTAGGATTAAGGTTGAGTAAGACTAGTACTTCCATAGGGACACTTTAAAACACCAAATCTCAAATTATAACCTTACAACTTTTCAGAATGACCAGATTTTCCCTTTCTTTAAGATCCATTATTTCCATGGGAAAATGTAAAATATTTATTCCTCTAAGACTTCTAACCCAGAACTTTTCAGGAAAATAAACCCTACATGCCTTCCCCAGAACATCTAGTGTAAATGGCTGGTTTTAAAAATAAGATCTTCTGTAACTCCTAGAAAATCTAACCCCAGAACCTCTGTAAGTAACCACACTTCACTCTTTTAGAATATCTCAATTTCATAGGAATATTGGAACCTATAAATATTTCAACCTTTAAATATTTCAACTTTACTGGTTCCAGTTTCCTCTTCAAAAATCTCAAATTTAAGTGAAAACATCTCAAGTATCAAGATTTCCTTTTGGTAGTGAGAA
Source organism: Danio rerio (assembly GCF_049306965.1). Classification (NCBI taxonomy): domain Eukaryota; kingdom Metazoa; phylum Chordata; class Actinopteri; order Cypriniformes; family Danionidae; genus Danio; species Danio rerio. The sequence continues at coordinate 59,813,465 of NC_133191.1, forward strand.
TCCTTTCAAAAACAAAAGCCCTCACTTTAAAGCTCTCACTTAAACAATGAAAATCACAGTTTGGTTCTATTGTGAATTATTTTCTCTCCACATAGCGTGATTGTAGACGTTCACAACTACACAAAATAGCATAGACCAGTGGTTCTCAAACTTTTTTTTTTACCAACTACCACCTTAGAAAATTGTCTCCAAGTACCACCATAATGGCCAGTAATAAAAAATAACATTGTAGGCCTAATTAAGCTGTGCACAGTTTAAAAATGAGGCAGATTAATTCCTATCATTAAGAATGTGTTATTGTCAGTCATTTATACATTAAATAGTCTGAACATTAACTGTGCTTGCAGATAAAAAAAAAACAATAAATTGAAATGTGCTCTTAAAGTTCATTAAATGTCACTGTTCTAAAAGTAAATAGAAAACTGCTGTACTTAAATCTAAAGTATTCATAGTAGCCTATTCATCAAAAGCTGGAAATGTTGATTGGACCTCATAAATATTGGCTTTGTCATTCATACACTTTCTGACAAATCTTGATTTCTGACAAATATATGTTAAATGTACTTATGACAGGGTTCATACAGGCACAGCCTAATAAAAATATGGGCATTTTAAGCACTTTTTCCAGTACATTTTTTTTCAAGACTGATATGCTATGTATTGAGGACCTGAAATGTATTCTCAGCAACCCATAAAACATTGATACAAAAAAAAAAATCAATCATATATTAATAATATAATAACCCTGCACTAAATGCTTGTGATTATTATTTTTTTTTTACTCAAGTAAAAATACCATTACACTGCTAAAATAACACAATTTTTAGTAAATATTAATATTAAGTAAAAGTACAAAGTACTCTTTTAAAAAGTACTAGTTTGTTACTTTTGAAAAAAAAAAATCAGATTTTCATTGAAATAAAGTTTAAACCTGATTAATTTGTTTAATTGCTTAAATCCCAAAGCTACATGTATAGGAATTGACACGAAGTATGGTGTTTTTTTACTTATTTTTCCTTTCATGACTGTTTTTCAATAGCACTGGTAAAACTACCACAATCTTTAAGGCAATAAAGACATGTTTTGCCCATTTTTTTAAAACAATATTTTCAAGCTTTGAAAGGTTTATTTAAAGTGATAAAGATTTAAATTTGGCCTTTTATTTACATATTTTACACCTTTTCTTTACAATAAGGCAATTTTGTTTCTCAAATAGCTGTACATCACATGTAGATTTTATTTTACATTTCATCTTAAACTAAAATACAAACTTTACAAAAACACAAGTACACTGTCAGTAAAAATAAAACATGACTTTTACTTGAGGTATTTGAAATGACAACAATACATTTATCAAAGCAGTGCTTTAAGAGCCTTATTGTTAATTTTGACAAACAATAAGTAACAACTGATTGCTTTGACCTGTAATGCTTTAAGACAGATCAGAATACAGCTAAATGTATAAATCACACAAATACCTCATCCAGAAACATTTCCAGCATAATTCTTTGTAATAAAGTTCCACCTTTGCTAAGTTTAACTTAACACAGCCAAAGAAGACTATTAGCATTGTCATCGATCATGCATCAATCTAATTCTAAATACTTAAACTTTTGACTAAATTTAGTCAAGGAGCAAAGATAAATAATTCCTGCGCTGCCATTCATACTGTTTAGAGGAGTGACAGGTCAGAGGCGAGTCGACTCTCTGTCGGAGAGCAAAACGTGGATGTAGATCATCAAATAGGCAGGAAATATGTCCGCGGTTTAATTGCTCTTCAAGATGTCTCTATAGTGAAAACATGCAAGAAGCATTATTCCAACAAAACATTTCAGTTTTTTTTGTCTCTGCTACTCAAAGCCTTTGTCCCGCCCTTGCGTTTAACGCAAAACTTGACAAGGTTGACTGTGATTGGCCACTTTTCTTGTCAGTCAAATCATGCTTTGGATTCTGATTTTCAACAGTTTGACACATTGCACTAAAATAAACACAAAGCACAGTGCTGTGATCGTGCGCTACATAAAATAGCCAATGCTGATCACATCGATGTTCTAGTACACAAAGGATTAAGTGTTAATTGTTGCATGATTTGGTGATTCCTCCATGTACCACTAATAGGAAGCCTGCGTTTGAGAACCATTTGCACAGACAGTACACCTATTTCCAAAATTTATTTCACACAGTACTCCATGTCATTTGCAGTGGTCTCATAATTATGTTAACCCTTTGGGAGATATTTCTGATGACTGGTTTAAAATCTGTCCAGAACCTTAAAACTCAGTATAATTTGCCTGGGAGCTGCTTTGAGGTTTATTCACATTAAATCAGCTCTTTGGGCAGGTCAGTGCTCCGGGCATATGGGTTACCTTGGAAATCTCTCAACGATGTATTCACTCATTGTATAAATAATTGTTCCTTCTGTGGAATCTCCCTTATCTGCTTCAGTTTCTTGAACATTCATAAACTTCTATCTATTATAACTGTTCGGGCTAAGGATCTTTAAGCATGTGCATGCTTTTTCACATCAGGTATGAGGTTTAAATCAGCTCAGTTTTCAGAGATTAATTTCGGTGTTTAATTTTCACTGCTGAAAGTCCAAACAATGAGAATCCTTCCATGCTCAACTACACAAGCCCCAAACCAAGCGAGCCAGTTTGCCAACCGACCAAAGTAAAGGGGAAAAATAACCTCCAACCAGGCTCAGTTGGGCATGATCACTTCTCCTCTTGCCAAACTTCCTGTACAGAGCTGGAGTCTAGGCGCTGGAGAATGGTGGACATCCATTGTGGAGTTGCTGCAGATGGGAGAGGTCACCGGCTGGTTTACAGACTGACCCTTCAGGATCAATACATGGACTTGTGGGTCACTATAGGGTCTTAAAGGAATCATTATCATGCTCTACACCAGGAGCTCCCTCAAATACTGGGCAGCCAAAGCATTGAGGGCTTTGTAGGTAAACAGTAACATTGTAAATTAAATATTTAATAGGGAGTCAATGCACTGAAAGAACAGGAGTAATGATTTCTTGGTTCTAGAAAGCACTCTAGCAGCTGCATTTTGAACCAGCTGCAGTTTGTTAGTGAGGCCAGCAGGGCAACCACCTAGTAACTCATTACAGTAGTCTAACCGAGAGGTCATGAAAGCATGACTAAGCTTTTCTGCATCAGTTATTGATAGTTTGGCAACATTAAGATGAAGAAATGGAGTTTTGCAGATGCGTTATCTGGCTTTACACAGGTTGCTGTCAGAAATGGCCCCAAAATTACTGACTGAAGATGAGGACTAGGTTAGGGCACACTTGTCAGCTCTACAAAGCTGACCAATCACAGCTTGCTCTCTTCACTGAGGTGTGCATCAGTGTCTGACTGCCACAGCAAGGGCTGTGTGACAATCCAAAGGGTTGTGCTGAAGTATACTTGTGTGCTTGATGCAGAAGTATATAACATGCTACATTTTGATGGTAAAATAACCCTTTAAACCAGGGGTGTCAACTCAATTCCTGGAGGGCTGAAGCCCTGAACAGTTTAGTTCCAACCCTGCTCCAACACACTTACCTGTAGGTTTCAAACAAGCCTGAAGGACTCAATTAGTTTGATCAGGTGTGTTAAATTAGGGTTGGAACTAAACTGTGCAGAGCTGCGGCTCTTTTGGAACAGAGTTTGACACCCGTGTTAAACGATGGCTGTTAAGTATTCAAACATTAAATGAACGCAGCAAGTGAAAAACGGATTTGAAAATGCATCAGGATATAAAGCACTTTACAGCAGCTTGACATTTTTAGAAAATATTTGCATAGCTACCCAGTATATTAAAGATCAGGGAACAAAACAACACAAGTGTTACACAGCCCCATAAATGTCAAACTTGTGTATAACTGAATCACATAATGGCCTACTGCTGAAATGCTCATTAACATGTCAAACCTAGTGATTATTTTGAGAGCAATACAGACTATTAGTTTATTAAATTCAATCATGCGACTAGTTTATTAGAGCATATATAGACTAAGAAATCATACAACAGTACCCTGGACAGCAGTGCCACTCTAAAGCTTTAGAGCAAAGTCCAATTATTGAAAGTTGACTTTCTACCGTAGGCTTCGATAAGCATTTCTTATTTGCTTTATTCGATGCGCAGCAGGAAAGTCTGCATGTAGTCATTGGTTTAGTTCTCTCCTGGATCAGAGCGAGATTTGTGCTACCAAATACAGTGCTGCATGCAATAAATTTGCGTCAGTCAGGCGAATTAAAGGTCTCAAATGCTCAGGATGTCAATGAAATTATTAAACTCACCATTAATAAAATAATAGGCCATTTCATTATTTTAGATGACTGGTTAGAAAATAAACCATGTATAAAATAAGTCAATAAAATAACTGAGATATTCACTTCTCTTCCAGAGAGTGCTCTATTGTTTAAACCCTTTTAAAACTATTGTTAGACCAGGCAGCACTAATACGGTTTTATTTTCCACTCATGCTGCAACAGCTCTTTTTAACATTACACAACCCATCAGTAGTTGCCTTTAATGCAATGTAAACCGCTCCCTTTGTTCAATTAAACTCAATAGCTGAAACACTTTCAAGTTAATAAAAACAAAAGCAACCAAGTGTCTAAACACTGCTATGCTGCTCTATCATATTGGGGTGCTACATATAGGTACATGTTACAGCACCTTTTTTAGAGGTCGTATGTTGCGTGCCTCTGGCTTAATTTTATTTGGAGGGAAAATGACAAATGCAACAATTAAATGTTTGCAGGGGAATAAAGGTATTTAAGATCTTTGAACATGACAATTAAACTATGATAATGTATCAATAGTGCATTTATTACAATAGCAGAAATATATTTACTTTGGCAACCCCAGATTGATAAAGGGATGAAGCCAAAAAGAAATGAATGATTACGCATAGATGTTGACAGATGTTTGATACCTCTGACCCTGCTGATTTCACTTTTGCACACATTATACAGTGTCACTTTGTTTTATCTGCAGCTCCACTGACTGTAAAATGCTTCCACACAGAACATGAATTTTTTTTTTGACTGGTGGAGGACCAAGAAATGGCTCAGCAGCAGTCTCACTCTTTTTGACTTTCTGGGTGCCCAAATGTATATAAGGAGTTTCAAGTTAAGTGACGGAAAGCTATGCTAAGGTTAACTAGCCTATAGCATATATCTTGCTGTCTGCAAAAGACAGTAATTTAGACGTACCATATAACTCCTATAAGTGCATACTATTCGACACAACTGCACAAGCATCATTTTAACCTTTATAAACGAACGTTAACGTTACTCTGTCATCAGTCTATTGTCTAAATTACCATGCTAACAGAGCTAACGTTGCGTAAACGGAGCACCCGATTGCAGATGTCAAAAATGCAGCGTAATGGAATATCCCGATCAAACTCCGCTTCAACTACGCTACAAGTTTAAAAACTGCATCTGGAACTCAAGGTACAAAACTCTATTTAACAAAAATAGTGATGCAGTAAAGTGTTTTCACTCAGCTGAGCCTTCTCGGTTCCTGTGGAGAAGCTTGTGCCAGACACCTTTTACCTCCGCCCCACCCTGCGACTTCTGACTGAGCCCCTCTCTCTCTCTCTCTCTCTCTCTCTCTCTCTCACGGACATGCACTGGTCTCATGAGGAAATGCTGCTTTTTGATGTTTTTCTTGCTCCCGAAAACATATATTTTTTCTAGTATTTGTTCGAAATAAGTATTCGTAAAAACACTCTATTCGTGCCTTTCCGAATACTGCATTTGGGTTCGGCTCCACCCTTAATATATATAAATGACGCTTGATGGCTAGTTTAAATGAGTTTAGATTAAGTTCATTGTCTCCTTTCCATAAGATCGAGATGGCAGTTTTATCTGGATTAGCCTAAACATTGATCCTAACTCTTTGCCCCACTGTGTCCTGTCCCATATGGATTGTGGGGAGGGACTCGGACTGGTGCATGAACCTGAAGATCAGAAAGGCTGGGAGTGCATGGCCTAAACTGTTCTAGAATCCTTTGGTTACTTGTCCTGAATAGTAAAAGAAGAAAGCAGTGGGTGTCTACATCAGCAGTAACTAAATCTACTTTTTATAAATTGAAACGGCCCTAACCAACCCCCACCCCTAAACGACCAAAAGAGGCTTGGCATGTATTTAGATGCTCATCTACTTTTCTATCGAAAGATAGCTCTAACCAAAAGCGGTTTGGTTTTTACTTGAATCTCTTTCATCTCAGATCAACTATTTGATCTTTCTTTCACCTTTATCATTGTTTCCTGTATCTACATCTTTGTTTCCTGGATTTCTTTAGTATTCTTTGAAAAACTTTCTTAGGTTTCACAATCATTTGATCTTTTAAAACACTAGCCTGTTATTTTGGATCAATGTCATCTACTTGGATACTATCTTTCATTATTTGAATAAAATCAGAAATAGGATTTAAATCCTCTTCGTCTACTTGTTTCTAGACTGGAATATAGCACTGGCCCACACCTAACCCTAACCGCAAGGGATTCTAACCCACTCATTAACTGAACTGTTAGTAATCAAAGCAGCAAATTCATTAAAGCATTTAAGGAAAATTGAGGGAGGGTATTTATTTACAATTAGGTTGATTTAGTCAAACAAACTTCAGTTTTGTAACTGAAGAACAAACCTAAAGTCAAACAATTCTTGGATCATCTTGATTTCTCAATTTTGAATACTCTCCTACTCCTAGACTGTAATAGCCCTCACCCACCCCTACACCTAACTACAAGGTGTATTTTGGATCTATAGAAAGGGGAAAATGAAATGGCAATTTAATCTTAACCTAAAAATTAACCAACTCTTTGCTTACCTCTGTGTCCTGTCCCATATGGACTGTGATGGACTCAAGACTGGTGTGTGAACCTGAAGCCCAGAAAGGCTGAAGTGCATGGCCTAAAAAGGTCTAACATCCTTGGGTTCCTCTTTCTGAACTGTCAAGTAGAAAAATATAGCAGCAAATATGGCCCAACATAAGCAGTAACTAAATTTTAATGCGGATGAAACAGCCCTAACCAACCCCCACCCCTAAACAACAGAAAGCTTGGCATGTGTTTGGATCATGTTAATACTTTTTTATAAATAGAATCTGCTAACCCAACCAAAAAGTTTTATTCAGATCATTTTAATGTCAGATCATCTATTGGATCTTCCATATGCGTCATGGTTTCATTTTATCTACATCTTGGTCATCTGGATTTCCTTAGTGCAATCTTTGAAAACTCTAAGTTTAACAATCCTCATCTTTTTTTCTCTCTCTCTTCAAACACTAGCCTTATCTTGGATCGATGTCATCTACTTGGATACTATGTCACTTGAATCATCATTTATTCCCATCCACACACCAATCATGGATCTTTCACCAAGATTATTCAATGTTCAGTTCTTTCTTGCATTCTTAACCAGCATTTTGAATCCTCTTCATCTACTTTTTTTGTAGACCAAAATATACCACTGTCTTACATGTAACACTAACCGCAATGGTTTCTTAACCAATCCTAAACAACTTCTCAAGCAACAAATCATTGTTTAAAGCATTGAAGGAAAATTGACTAAACCATGTCTACCCTTAAGTCAAACCTAATTGTATATAACAACCTTCCCTCAAACTTAACCCTAAAACCAGATGTTTTGTAACTGAAGAACATAAAACTATTTTAACACACAACCCTAAACAAAATCTGGTCATTTCTTAAGTTGAGAACATTACCCCTACTGAACTCTACCCCAGTATACTGAATTAGTAGTTAATTATTAATATATTATTATAATTTATAAATATATAAATGGGTAGTCAACTAGGGGTAGTCAACTAGGGGTAGTCAACTAGGGGTAGTCAACTAGGGGTAGTCAACTAGGGGTAGTCAACTAGGGGTAGTCAACTAGGGGTAGTCAACTAGGGGTTAGGGTTAGGGTTAGGGTTAGGGGTTAGGGTTAGGGTTAGGGTTAGGGTTAGGGTTAGGGTTAGGGTTAGGGTTAGGGTTAGGGTTAGGGTTAGGGTTAGGGTTAGGGTTAGGGTTAGGGTTAGGGTTAGGGTTAGGGTTAGGGTTAGGGTTAGGGTTAGGGTTAGGGTTAGGGTTAGGGTTAGGGTTAGGGTTAGGGTTAGGGTTAGGGTTAGGGTTAGGGTTAGGGTTAGGGTTAGGGTTAGGGTTAGGGTTAGGGTTAGGGTTAGGGTTAGGGTTAGGGTTAGGGTTAGGGTTAGGGTTAGGGTTAGGGTTAGGGTTAGGGTTAGGGTTAGGGTTAGGGTTAGGGTTAGGGTTAGGGTTAGGGTTAGGGTTAGGGTTAGGGTTAGGGTTAGGGTTAGGGTTAGGGTTAGGGTTAGGGTTAGGGTTAGGGTTAGGGTTAGGGTTAGGGTTAGGGTTAGGGTTAGGGTTAGGGTTAGGGTTAGGGTTAGGGTTAGGGTTAGGGTTAGGGTTAGGGTTAGGGTTAGGGTTAGGGTTAGGGTTAGGGTTAGGGTTAGGGTTAGGGTTAGGGTTAGGGTTAGGGTTAGGGTTAGGGTTAGGGTTAGGGTTAGGGTTAGGGTTAGGGTTAGGGTTAGGGTTAGGGTTAGGGTTAGGGTTAGGGTTAGGGTTAGGGTTAGGGTTAGGGTTAGGGTTAGGGTTAGGGTTAGGGTTAGGGTTAGGGTTAGGGTTAGGGTTAGGGTTAGGGTTAGGGTTAGGGTTAGGGTTAGGGTTAGGGTTAGGGTTAGGGTTAGGGTTAGGGTTAGGGTTAGGGTTAGGGTTAGGGTTAGGGTTAGGGTTAGGGTTAGGGTTAGGGTTAGGGTTAGGGTTAGGGTTAGGGTTAGGGTTAGGGTTAGGGTTAGGGTTAGGGTTAGGGTTAGGGTTAGGGTTAGGGTTAGGGTTAGGGTTAGGGTTAGGGTTAGGGTTAGGGTTAGGGTTAGGGTTAGGGTTAGGGTTAGGGTTAGGGTTAGGGTTAGGGTTAGGGTTAGGGTTAGGGTTAGGGTTAGGGTTAGGGTTAGGGTTAGGGTTAGGGTTAGGGTTAGGGTTAGGGTTAGGGTTAGGGTTAGGGTTAGGGTTAGGGTTAGGGTTAGGGTTAGGGTTAGGGTTAGGGTTAGGGTTAGGGTTAGGGTTAGGGTTAGGGTTAGGGTTAGGGTTAGGGTTAGGGTTAGGGTTAGGGTTAGGGTTAGGGTTAGGGTTAGGGTTAGGGTTAGGGTTAGGGTTAGGGTTAGGGTTAGGGTTAGGGTTAGGGTTAGGGTTAGGGTTAGGGTTAGGGTTAGGGTTAGGGTTAGGGTTAGGGTTAGGGTTAGGGTTAGGGTTAGGGTTAGGGTTAGGGTTAGGGTTAGGGTTAGGGTTAGGGTTAGGGTTAGGGTTAGGGTTAGGGTTAGGGTTAGGGTTAGGGTTAGGGTTAGGGTTAGGGTTAGGGTTAGGGTTAGGGTTAGGGTTAGGGTTAGGGTTAGGGTTAGGGTTAGGGTTAGGGTTAGGGTTAGGGTTAGGGTTAGGGTTAGGGTTAGGGTTAGGGTTAGGGTTAGGGTTAGGGTTAGGGTTAGGGTTAGGGTTAGGGTTAGGGTTAGGGTTAGGGTTAGGGTTAGGGTTAGGGTTAGGGTTAGGGTTAGGGTTAGGGTTAGGGTTAGGGTTAGGGTTAGGGTTAGGGTTAGGGTTAGGGTTAGGGTTAGGGTTAGGGTTAGGGTTAGGGTTAGGGTTAGGGTTAGGGTTAGGGTTAGGGTTAGGGTTAGGGTTAGGGTTAGGGTTAGGGTTAGGGTTAGGGTTAGGGTTAGGGTTAGGGTTAGGGTTAGGGTTAGGGTTAGGGTTAGGGTTAGGGTTAGGGTTAGGGTTAGGGTTAGGGTTAGGGTTAGGGTTAGGGTTAGGGTTAGGGTTAGGGTTAGGGTTAGGGTTAGGGTTAGGGTTAGGGTTAGGGTTAGGGTTAGGGTTAGGGTTAGGGTTAGGGTTAGGGTTAGGGTTAGGGTTAGGGTTAGGGTTAGGGTTAGGGTTAGGGTTAGGGTTAGGGTTAGGGTTAGGGTTAGGGTTAGGGTTAGGGTTAGGGTTAGGGTTAGGGTTAGGGTTAGGGTTAGGGTTAGGGTTAGGGTTAGGGTTAGGGTTAGGGTTAGGGTTAGGGTTAGGGTTAGGGTTAGGGTTAGGGTTAGGGTTAGGGTTAGGGTTAGGGTTAGGGTTAGGGTTAGGGTTAGGGTTAGGGTTAGGGTTAGGGTTAGGGTTAGGGTTAGGGTTAGGGTTAGGGTTAGGGTTAGGGTTAGGGTTAGGGTTAGGGTTAGGGTTAGGGTTAGGGTTAGGGTTAGGGTTAGGGTTAGGGTTAGGGTTAGGGTTAGGGTTAGGGTTAGGGTTAGGGTTAGGGTTAGGGTTAGGGTTAGGGTTAGGGTTAGGGTTAGGGTTAGGGTTAGGGTTAGGGTTAGGGTTAGGGTTAGGGTTAGGGTTAGGGTTAGGGTTAGGGTTAGGGTTAGGGTTAGGGTTAGGGTTAGGGTTAGGGTTAGGGTTAGGGTTAGGGTTAGGGTTAGGGTTAGGGTTAGGGTTAGGGTTAGGGTTAGGGTTAGGGTTAGGGTTAGGGTTAGGGTTAGGGTTAGGGTTAGGGTTAGGGTTAGGGTTAGGGTTAGGGTTAGGGTTAGGGTTAGGGTTAGGGTTAGGGTTAGGGTTAGGGTTAGGGTTAGGGTTAGGGTTAGGGTGTTAGGGTTAGGGTTAGGGTTAGGGTTAGGGTTAGGGTTAGGGTTAGGGTTAGGGTTAGGGTTAGGGTTAGGGTTAGGGTTAGGGTTAGGGTTAGGGTTAGGGTTAGGGTTAGGGTTAGGGTTAGGGTTAGGGTTAGGGTTAGGGTTAGGGTTAGGGTTAGGGTTAGGGTTAGGGTTAGGGTTAGGGTTAGGGTTAGGGTTAGGGTTAGGGTTAGGGTTAGGGTTAGGGTTAGGGTTAGGGTTAGGGTTAGGGTTAGGGTTAGGGTTAGGGTTAGGGTTAGGGTTAGGGTTAGGGTTAGGGTTAGGGTTAGGGTTAGGGTTAGGGTTAGGGTTAGGGTTAGGGTTAGGGTTAGGGTTAGGGTTAGGGTTAGGGTTAGGGTTAGGGTTAGGGTTAGGGTTAGGGTTAGGGTTAGGGTTAGGGTTAGGGTTAGGGTTAGGGTTAGGGTTAGGGTTAGGGTTAGGGTTAGGGTTAGGGTTAGGGTTAGGGTTAGGGTTAGGGTTAGGGTTAGGGTTAGGGTTAGGGTTAGGGTTAGGGTTAGGGTTAGGGTTAGGGTTAGGGTTAGGGTTAGGGTTAGGGTTAGGGTTAGGGTTAGGGTTAGGGTTAGGGTTAGGGTTAGGGTTAGGGTTAGGGTTAGGGTTAGGGTTAGGGTTAGGGTTAGGGTTAGGGTTAGGGTTAGGGTTAGGGTTAGGGTTAGGGTTAGGGTTAGGGTTAGGGTTAGGGTTAGGGTTAGGGTTAGGGTTAGGGTTAGGGTTAGGGTTAGGGTTAGGGTTAGGGTTAGGGTTAGGGTTAGGGTTAGGGTTAGGGTTAGGGTTAGGGTTAGGGTTAGGGTTAGGGTTAGGGTTAGGGTTAGGGTTAGGGTTAGGGTTAGGGTTAGGGTTAGGGTTAGGGTTAGGGTTAGGGTTAGGGTTAGGGTTAGGGTTAGGGTTAGGGTTAGGGTTAGGGTTAGGGTTAGGGTTAGGGTTAGGGTTAGGGTTAGGGTTAGGGTTAGGGTTAGGGTTAGGGTTAGGGTTAGGGTTAGGGTTAGGGTTAGGGTTAGGGTTAGGGTTAGGGTTAGGGTTAGGGTTAGGGTTAGGGTTAGGGTTAGGGTTAGGGTTAGGGTTAGGGTTAGGGTTAGGGTTAGGGTTAGGGTTAGGGTTAGGGTTAGGGTTAGGGTTAGGGTTAGGGTTAGGGTTAGGGTTAGGGTTAGGGTTAGGGTTAGGGTTAGGGTTAGGGTTAGGGTTAGGGTTAGGGTTAGGGTTAGGGTTAGGGTTAGGGTTAGGGTTAGGGTTAGGGTTAGGGTTAGGGTTAGGGTTAGGGTTAGGGTTAGGGTTAGGGTTAGGGTTAGGGTTAGGGTTAGGGTTAGGGTTAGGGTTAGGGTTAGGGTTAGGGTTAGGGTTAGGGTTAGGGTTAGGGTTAGGGTTAGGGTTAGGGTTAGGGTTAGGGTTAGGGTTAGGGTTAGGGTTAGGGTTAGGGTTAGGGTTAGGGTTAGGGTTAGGGTTAGGGTTAGGGTTAGGGTTAGGGTTAGGGTTAGGGTTAGGGTTAGGGTTAGGGTTAGGGTTAGGGTTAGGGTTAGGGTTAGGGTTAGGGTTAGGGTTAGGGTTAGGGTTAGGGTTAGGGTTAGGGTTAGGGTTAGGGTTAGGGTTAGGGTTAGGGTTAGGGTTAGGGTTAGGGTTAGGGTTAGGGTTAGGGTTAGGGTTAGGGTTAGGGTTAGGGTTAGGGTTAGGGTTAGGGTTAGGGTTAGGGTTAGGGTTAGGGTTAGGGTTAGGGTTAGGGTTAGGGTTAGGGTTAGGGTTAGGGTTAGGGTTAGGGTTAGGGTTAGGGTTAGGGTTAGGGTTAGGGTTAGGGTTAGGGTTAGGGTTAGGGTTAGGGTTAGGGTTAGGGTTAGGGTTAGGGTTAGGGTTAGGGTTAGGGTTAGGGTTAGGGTTAGGGTTAGGGTTAGGGTTAGGGTTAGGGTTAGGGTTAGGGTTAGGGTTAGGGTTAGGGTTAGGGTTAGGGTTAGGGTTAGGGTTAGGGTTAGGGTTAGGGTTAGGGTTAGGGTTAGGGTTAGGGTTAGGGTTAGGGTTAGGGTTAGGGTTAGGGTTAGGGTTAGGGTTAGGGTTAGGGTTAGGGTTAGGGTTAGGGTTAGGGTTAGGGTTAGGGTTAGGGTTAGGGTTAGGGTTAGGGTTAGGGTTAGGGTTAGGGTTAGGGTTAGGGTTAGGGTTAGGGTTAGGGTTAGGGTTAGGGTTAGGGTTAGGGTTAGGGTTAGGGTTAGGGTTAGGGTTAGGGTTAGGGTTAGGGTTAGGGTTAGGGTTAGGGTTAGGGTTAGGGTTAGGGTTAGGGTTAGGGTTAGGGTTAGGGTTAGGGTTAGGGTTAGGGTTAGGGTTAGGGTTAGGGTTAGGGTTAGGGTTAGGGTTAGGGTTAGGGTTAGGGTTAGGGTTAGGGTTAGGGTTAGGGTTAGGGTTAGGGTTAGGGTTAGGGTTAGGGTTAGGGTTAGGGTTAGGGTTAGGGTTAGGGTTAGGGTTAGGGTTAGGGTTAGGGTTAGGGTTAGGGTTAGGGTTAGGGTTAGGGTTAGGGTTAGGGTTAGGGTTAGGGTTAGGGTTAGGGTTAGGGTTAGGGTTAGGGTTAGGGTTAGGGTTAGGGTTAGGGTTAGGGTTAGGGTTAGGGTTAGGGTTAGGGTTAGGGTTAGGGTTAGGGTTAGGGTTAGGGTTAGGGTTAGGGTTAGGGTTAGGGTTAGGGTTAGGGTTAGGGTTAGGGTTAGGGTTAGGGTTAGGGTTAGGGTTAGGGTTAGGGTTAGGGTTAGGGTTAGGGTTAGGGTTAGGGTTAGGGTTAGGGTTAGGGTTAGGGTTAGGGTTAGGGTTAGGGTTAGGGTTAGGGTTAGGGTTAGGGTTAGGGTTAGGGTTAGGGTTAGGGTTAGGGTTAGGGTTAGGGTTAGGGTTAGGGTTAGGGTTAGGGTTAGGGTTAGGGTTAGGGTTAGGGTTAGGGTTAGGGTTAGGGTTAGGGTTAGGGTTAGGGTTAGGGTTAGGGTTAGGGTTAGGGTTAGGGTTAGGGTTAGGGTTAGGGTTAGGGTTAGGGTTAGGGTTAGGGTTAGGGTTAGGGTTAGGGTTAGGGTTAGGGTTAGGGTTAGGGTTAGGGTTAGGGTTAGGGTTAGGGTTAGGGTTAGGGTTAGGGTTAGGGTTAGGGTTAGGGTTAGGGTTAGGGTTAGGGTTAGGGTTAGGGTTAGGGTTAGGGTTAGGGTTAGGGTTAGGGTTAGGGTTAGGGTTAGGGTTAGGGTTAGGGTTAGGGTTAGGGTTAGGGTTAGGGTTAGGGTTAGGGTTAGGGTTAGGGTTAGGGTTAGGGTTAGGGTTAGGGTTAGGGTTAGGGTTAGGGTTAGGGTTAGGGTTAGGGTTAGGGTTAGGGTTAGGGTTAGGGTTAGGGTTAGGGTTAGGGTTAGGGTTAGGGTTAGGGTTAGGGTTAGGGTTAGGGTTAGGGTTAGGGTTAGGGTTAGGGTTAGGGTTAGGGTTAGGGTTAGGGTTAGGGTTAGGGTTAGGGTTAGGGTTAGGGTTAGGGTTAGGGTTAGGGTTAGGGTTAGGGTTAGGGTTAGGGTTAGGGTTAGGGTTAGGGTTAGGGTTAGGGTTAGGGTTAGGGTTAGGGTTAGGGTTAGGGTTAGGGTTAGGGTTAGGGTTAGGGTTAGGGTTAGGGTTAGGGTTAGGGTTAGGGTTAGGGTTAGGGTTAGGGTTAGGGTTAGGGTTAGGGTTAGGGTTAGGGTTAGGGTTAGGGTTAGGGTTAGGGTTAGGGTTAGGGTTAGGGTTAGGGTTAGGGTTAGGGTTAGGGTTAGGGTTAGGGTTAGGGTTAGGGTTAGGGTTAGGGTTAGGGTTAGGGTTAGGGTTAGGGTTAGGGTTAGGGTTAGGGTTAGGGTTAGGGTTAGGGTTAGGGTTAGGGTTAGGGTTAGGGTTAGGGTTAGGGTTAGGGTTAGGGTTAGGGTTAGGGTTAGGGTTAGGGTTAGGGTTAGGGTTAGGGTTAGGGTTAGGGTTAGGGTTAGGGTTAGGGTTAGGGTTAGGGTTAGGGTTAGGGTTAGGGTTAGGGTTAGGGTTAGGGTTAGGGTTAGGGTTAGGGTTAGGGTTAGGGTTAGGGTTAGGGTTAGGGTTAGGGTTAGGGTTAGGGTTAGGGTTAGGGTTAGGGTTAGGGTTAGGGTTAGGGTTAGGGTTAGGGTTAGGGTTAGGGTTAGGGTTAGGGTTAGGGTTAGGGTTAGGGTTAGGGTTAGGGTTAGGGTTAGGGTTAGGGTTAGGGTTAGGGTTAGGGTTAGGGTTAGGGTTAGGGTTAGGGTTAGGGTTAGGGTTAGGGTTAGGGTTAGGGTTAGGGTTAGGGTTAGGGTTAGGGTTAGGGTTAGGGTTAGGGTTAGGGTTAGGGTTAGGGTTAGGGTTAGGGTTAGGGTTAGGGTTAGGGTTAGGGTTAGGGTTAGGGTTAGGGTTAGGGTTAGGGTTAGGGTTAGGGTTAGGGTTAGGGTTAGGGTTAGGGTTAGGGTTAGGGTTAGGGTTAGGGTTAGGGTTAGGGTTAGGGTTAGGGTTAGGGTTAGGGTTAGGGTTAGGGTTAGGGTTAGGGTTAGGGTTAGGGTTAGGGTTAGGGTTAGGGTTAGGGTTAGGGTTAGGGTTAGGGTTAGGGTTAGGGTTAGGGTTAGGGTTAGGGTTAGGGTTAGGGTTAGGGTTAGGGTTAGGGTTAGGGTTAGGGTTAGGGTTAGGGTTAGGGTTAGGGTTAGGGTTAGGGTTAGGGTTAGGGTTAGGGTTAGGGTTAGGGTTAGGGTTAGGGTTAGGGTTAGGGTTAGGGTTAGGGTTAGGGTTAGGGTTAGGGTTAGGGTTAGGGTTAGGGTTAGGGTTAGGGTTAGGGTTAGGGTTAGGGTTAGGGTTAGGGTTAGGGTTAGGGTTAGGGTTAGGGTTAGGGTTAGGGTTAGGGTTAGGGTTAGGGTTAGGGTTAGGGTTAGGGTTAGGGTTAGGGTTAGGGTTAGGGTTAGGTTAGGGTTAGGGTTAGGGTTAGGGTTAGGGTTAGGGTTAGGGTTAGGGTTAGGGTTAGGGTTAGGGTTAGGGTTAGGGTTAGGGTTAGGGTTAGGTTAGGGTTAGGGTTAGGGTTAGGGTTAGGGTTAGGGTTAGGGTTAGGGTTAGGGTTAGGGTTAGGGTTAGGGTTAGGGTTAGGGTTAGGGTTAGGGTTAGGGTTAGGGTTAGGGTTAGGGTTAGGGTTAGGGTTAGGGTTAGGGTTAGGGTTAGGGTTAGGGTTAGGGTTAGGGTTAGGGTTAGGGTTAGGGTTAGGGTTAGGGTTAGGGTTAGGGTTAGGGTTAGGGTTAGGGTTAGGGTTAGGGTTAGGGTTAGGGTTAGGGTTAGGGTTAGGGTTAGGGTTAGGGTTAGGGTTAGGGTTAGGTTAGGGTTAGGGTTAGGGTTAGGGTTAGGTTAGGGTTAGGGTTAGGGTTAGGGTTAGGGTTAGGGTTAGGGTTAGGGTTAGGGTTAGGGTTAGGGTTAGGGTTAGGGTTAGGGTTAGGGTTAGGGTTAGGGTTAGGGTTAGGGTTAGGGTTAGGGTTAGGGTTAGGGTTAGGGTTAGGGTTAGGGTTAGGGTTAGGGTTAGGGTTAGGGTTAGGGTTAGGGTTAGGGTTAGGGTTAGGGTTAGGGTTAGGGTTAGGGTTAGGGTTAGGGTTAGGGTTAGGGTTAGGGTTAGGGTTAGGGTTAGGGTTAGGGTTAGGGTTAGGGTTAGGGTTAGGGTTAGGGTTAGGGTTAGGGTTAGGGTTAGGGTTAGGGTTAGGGTTAGGGTTAGGGTTAGGGTTAGGGTTAGGGTTAGGGTTAGGGTTAGGGTTAGGGTTAGGGTTAGGGTTAGGGTTAGGGTTAGGGTTAGGGTTAGGGTTAGGGTTAGGGTTAGGGTTAGGGTTAGGGTTAGGGTTAGGGTTAGGGTTAGGGTTAGGGTTAGGGTTAGGGTTAGGGTTAGG
>NC_133192.1:0-87500 GCF_049306965.1 Danio rerio
CTAACCTAACCCTAACCCTAACCCTAACCCTAACCCTAACCCTAACCCTAACCTAACCCTAACTCCTAACCCTAACCCTAACCCTAACCCTAACCCTAACCCTAACCCTAACCCTAACCCTAACCCTAACCCTAACCCTAACCCTAACCCTAACCCTAACCCTAACCCTAACCCTAACCCTAACCTCTAACCCTAACCCTAACCCTAACCTAACCCTAACCCTAACCCTAACCCTAACCCTAACCCTAACCCTAACCCTAACCCTAACCCTAACCCTAACCCTAACCCTAACCTAACCCTAACCCTAACCCTAACCCTAACCCTAACCCTAACCCTAACCCTAACCCTAACCCTAACCCTAACCCTAACCCTAACCCTAACCCTAACCCTAACCCTAACCCTAACCCTAACCCTAACCCTAACCCGAACCCTAACCCTAACCCTAACCCTAACCCTAACCCTAACCCTAACCCTAACCTAACCCTAACCCTATCCCCTAACCCTAACCCTAACCCTAACCCTAACCCTAACCCTAACCCTAACCCTAACCCTAACCCTAACCCTAACCCCTAACCCTAACCCTAACCCTAACCCTAACCCTAACCCTAACCCTAACCCTAACCCTAACCCTAACCCTAACCCTAACCCTAACCCTAACCCTAACCCTAACCCTAACCTAACCCTAACCCTAACCCTAACCCTAACCCTAACCCTAACCCTAACCCTAACCCTAACCCTAACCCTAACCCTAACCCTAACCCTAACCCTAACCCTAACCCTAACCCTAAACCCTAACCCGAACCCTAACCCTAACCCTAACCCTAACCCTAACCCTAACCCTAACCCTAACCCTAACCCTAACCCTAACCCTAACCCTAACCCTAACCCTAACCCTAACCCTAACCCTAACCCTAACCCTAACCCTAACCCTAACCCTAACCCTAACCCTAAACCCTAACCCTAACCCTAACCCTAACCCTAACCCTAACCCTAACCCTAACCCTAACCCTAACCCTAACCCTAACCCTAACCCTAACCCTAACCCTAACCCTACACCCTAACCCTAACCCTAACCCTAACCCTAACCCTAACCCTAACCCTAACCCTAACCCTAACCCTAACCCTAACCCTAACCCTAACCCTAACCCTAACCCTAACCCTAACCCTAACCCTAACCTAACCCTAACCCTAACCCTAACCCTAACCCTAACCCTAACCCTAACCCTAACCCTAACCCTAACCCTAACCCTAACCCTAACCCTAACCCTAACCTAACCCTAACCCTAACCCTAACCCTAACCCTAACCCTAACCCTAACCCTAACCCTAACCCTAACCCTAACCCTAACCCTAACCCTAACCCTAACCCTAACCCTAACCCTAACCCTAACCCTAACCCTAACCCTAACCCTAACCCTAACCCTAACCCTAACCCTAACCCTAACCCTAACCCTAACCCTAACCCTAACCCTAAACCCTAACCCTAACCCTAACCCTAACCCTAACCCTAACCCTAACCCTAACCCTAACCCTAACCCTAACCCTAACCCTAACCCTAACCCTAACCCTAACCCTAACCCTAACCCTAACCCTAACCCTAACCCTAACCCTAACCCTAACCCTAACCCTAACCCTAACCCTAACCCTAACCCTAACCCTAACCCTAACCCTAACCCTAACCCTAACCCTAACCCTAACCCTAACCCTAACCCTAACCCTAACCCTAACCCTAACCCTAACCCTAACCCTAACCCTAACCCTAACCCTAACCCTAACCCTAACCCTAACCCTAACCCTAACCCTAACCCTAACCCTAACCCTAACCCTAACCCTAACCCTAACCCTAACCCTAACCCTAACCCTAACCCTAACCCTAACCCTAACCCTAACCCTAACCCTAACCCTAACCCTAACCCTAACCCTAACCCTAACCCTAACCCTAACCCTAACCCTAACCCTAACCCTAACCCTAACCCTAACCCTAACCCTAACCCTAACCCTAACCCTAACCCTAACCCTAACCCTAACCCTAACCCTAACCCTAACCCTAACCCTAACCCTAACCCTAACCCTAACCCTAACCCTAACCCTAACCCTAACCCTAACCCTAACCCTAACCCTAACCCTAACCCTAACCCTAACCCTAACCCTAACCCTAACCCTAACCCTAACCCTAACCCTAACCCTAACCCTAACCCTAACCCTAACCCTAACCCTAACCCTAACCCTAACCCTAACCCTAACCCTAACCCTAACCCTAACCCTAACCCTAACCCTAACCCTAACCCTAACCCTAACCCTAACCCTAACCCTAACCCTAACCCTAACCCTAACCCTAACCCTAACCCTAACCCTAACCCTAACCCTAACCCTAACCCTAACCTAACCCTAACCCTAACCCTAACCCTAACCCTAAAACCCTAACCCTAACCCTAACCCTAACCCTAACCCTAACCCTAACCCTAACCCTAACCCTAACCCTAACCCTAACCCTAACCTAACCCTAACCCTAACCCTAACCCTAACCCTAACCCTAACCCTAACCCTAACCCTAACCCTAACCCTAACCCTAACCCTAACCCTAACCCTAACCCTAACCCTAACCCTAACCCCTAACCCTAACCCTAACCCTAACCCTAACCCTAACCCTAACCCTAACCCTAACCCTAACCCTAACCCTAACCCTAACCCTAACCCTAACCCTAACCCTAACCTAACCCTACCCTAACCCTAACCCTAACCCTAACCCTAACCCTAACCCTAACCCTAACCCTAACCCTAACCCTAACCCTAACCCTAACCCTAACCCTAACCCTAACCCTAACCCTAACCCTAACCCTAACCCTAACCCTAACCCTAACCCTAACCCTAACCCTAACCCTAACCCTAACCCTAACCCTAACCCTAACCCTAACCCTAACCCTAACCCTAACCCTAACCCTAACCCTAACCCTAACCCTAACCCTAACCCTAACCCTAACCCTAACCCTAACCCTAACCCTAACCCCTAACCCTAACCCTAACCCTAACCCTAACCCTAACCCTAACCCTAACCCTAACCCTAACCCTAACCCTAACCCTAACCCTAACCCTAACCCTAACCCTAACCCTAACCCTAACCCTAACCTAACCCTAACCCTAACCCTAACCCTAACCCTAACCCTAACCCTAACCCTAACCCTAACCCTAACCCTAACCCTAACCCTAACCCTAACCCTAACCCTAACCCTAACCCTAACCCTAACCCTAACCCTACCCTAACCCTAACCCTAACCCTAACCCTAACCCTAACCCTAACCCTAACCCTAACCCTAACCCTAACCCTAACCCTAACCCTAACCCTAACCCTAACCCTAACCCTAACCCTAACCCTACCCTAACCCTAACCCTAACCCTAACCCTAACCCTAACCCTAACCCTAACCCTAACCCTAACCCTAACCCTAACCCTAACCCTAACCCTAACCCTAACCCTAACCCTAACCCTAACCCTAACCCTAACCCTAACCCTAACCCTAACCCTAACCCTAACCCTAACCCTAACCCTAACCCTAACCCTAACCCTAACCCTAACCCTAACCCTAACCCTAACCCTAACCCTAACCCTAACCCTAACCCTAACCCTAACCCTAACCCTAACCCTAACCCTAACCCTAACCCTAACCCTAACCCTAACCCTAACCCTAACCCTAACCCTAACCCTAACCCTAACCCTAACCCTAACCCTAACCCTAACCCTAACCCTAACCCTAACCCTAACCCTAACCCTAACCCTAACCCTAACCCTAACCCTAACCCTAACCCTAACCCTAACCCTAACCTAACCCTAACCCTAACCCTAACCCTACCCTAACCCTAACCCTAACCCTAACCCTAACCCTAACCCTACCCTAACCCTAACCCTAACCCTAACCTAACCCTAACCCTAACCCTAACCCTAACCCTAACCCTAACCCTAACCCTAACCCTAACCCTAACCCTAACCCTAACCCTAACCCTAACCCTAACCCTAACCCTAACCCTAACCCTAACCCTAACCTAACCCTAACCCTAACCCTAACCCTAACCCTAACCCTAACCCTAACCCTACCCTAACCCTAACCCTAACCCTAACCCTAACCCTAACCCTAACCCTAACCCTAACCCTAACCCTAACCCTAACCCTAACCCTAACCCTAACCTAACCCTAACCCTAACCCTAACCCTAACCCTAACCCTAACCCTAACCCTAACCCTAACCCTAACCCTAACCCTAACCCTAACCCTAACCCTAACCCTAACCCTAACCCTAACCCTAACCCTAACCCTAACCCTAACCCTAACCCTAACCCTAACCCTAACCCTAACCCTAACCCTAACCCTAACCCTAACCCTAACCCTAACCCTAACCCTAACCCTAACCCTAACCCTAACCCTAACCCTAACCCTAACCCTAACCCTAACCCTAACCCTAACCCTAACCCTAACCCTAACCCTAACCCTAACCCTAACCCTAACCCTAACCCTAACCCTAACCCTAACCCTAACCCTAACCCTAACCCTAACCCTAACCCTAACCCTAACCCTAACCCTAACCCTAACCTAACCCTAACCCTAACCCTAACCCTAACCCTAACCCTAACCCTAACCCTAACCCTAACCCTAACCCTAACCCTAACCCTAACCCTAACCCTAACCCTAACCCTAACCCTAACCCTAACCCTAACCCTAACCCTAACCCTAACCCTAACCCTAACCCTAACCCTAACCCTAACCCTAACCCTAACCCTAACCCTAACCCTAACCCTAACCCTAACCCTAACCCTAACCCTAACCCTAACCCTAACCCTAACCCTAACCCTAACCCTAACCCTAACCCTAACCCTAACCCTAACCCTAACCCTAACCCTAACCCTAACCCTAACCCTAACCCTAACCCTAACCCTAACCCTAACCCTAACCCTAACCCTAACCCTAACCCTAACCCTAACCCTAACCCTAACCCTAACCCTAACCCTAACCCTAACCCTAACCCTAACCCTAACCCTAACCCTAACCCTAACCCTAACCCTAACCCTAACCCTAACCCTAACCCTAACCCTAACCCTAACCCTAACCCTAACCCTAACCCTAACCCTAACCCTAACCCTAACCCTAACCCTAACCCTAACCCTAACCCTAACCCTAACCCTAACCCTAACCCTAACCTAACCCTAACCCTAACCCTAACCTAACCCTAACCCTAACCCTAACCCTAACCCTAACCCTAACCCTAACCCTAACCCTAACCCTAACCCTAACCCTAACCCTAACCCTAACCCTAACCCTAACCCTAACCCTAACCCTAACCCTAACCCTAACCCTAACCCTAACCCTAACCCTAACCCTAACCCTAACCCTAACCCTAACCCTAACCCTAACCCTAACCCTAACCCTAACCCTAACCCTAACCCTAACCCTAACCCTAACCCTAACCCTAACCCTAACCCTAACCCTAACCCTAACCCTAACCCTAACCCTAACCCTAACCCTAACCCTAACCCTAACCCTAACCCTAACCCTAACCCTAACCCTAACCCTAACCCTAACCCTAACCCTAACCCTAACCCTAACCCTAACCCTAACCCTAACCCTAACCCTAACCCTAACCCTAACCCTAACCCTAACCCTAACCCTAACCCTAACCCTAACCCTAACCCTAACCCTAACCCTAACCCTAACCCTAACCCTAACCCTAACCCTAACCCTAACCCTAACCCTAACCCTAACCCTAACCCTAACCCCTAACCCTAACCCTAACCCTAACCCTAACCCTAACCCTAACCCTAACCCTAACCCTAACCCTAACCCTAACCCTAACCCTAACCCTAACCCTAACCTAACCCTAACCCTAACCCTAACCCTAACCCTAACCCTAACCCTAACCCTAACCCTAACCCTAACCCTAACCCTAACCCTAACCCTAACCCTAACCCTAACCCTAACCCTAACCCTAACCCTAACCCTAACCCTAACCCTAACCCTAACCCTAACCCTAACCCTAACCCTAACCCTAACCCTAACCCTAACCCTAACCCTAACCCTAACCCTAACCCTAACCCTAACCCTAACCCTAACCCTAACCCTAACCCCTAACCCTAACCCTAACCCTAACCCTAACCCTAACCCTAACCCTAACCCTAACCCTAACCCTAACCCTAACCCTAACCCTAACCCTAACCCTAACCCTAACCCTAACCCTAACCCTAACCCTAACCCTAACCCTAACCCTAACCCTAACCCTAACCCTAACCCTAACCCTAACCCTAACCCTAACCCTAACCCTAACCCTAACCCTAACCCTAACCCCTAACCCTAACCCTAACCCTAACCCTAACCCTAACCCTAACCCTAACCCTAACCCTAACCCTAACCCTAACCCTAACCCTAACCCTAACCCTAACCCTAACCCTAACCCTAACCCTAACCCTAACCCTAACCCTAACCCTAACCCTAACCCTAACCCTAACCCTAACCCTAACCCTAACCCTAACCCTAACCCTAACCCTAACCCTAACCCTAACCCTAACCCTAACCCTAACCCTAACCCTAACCCTAACCTAACCCTAACCCTAACCCTAACCCTAACCCTAACCCTAACCCTAACCCTAACCCTAACCCTAACCCTAACCCTAACCCTAACCCTAACCCTAACCCTAACCCTAACCCTAACCCTAACCCTAACCCTAACCCTAACCCTAACCCTAACCCTAACCCTAACCCTAACCCTAACCCTAACCCTAACCCTAACCCTAACCCTAACCCTAACCCTAACCCTAACCCTAACCCTAACCCTAACCCTAACCCTAACCCTAACCCTAACCCTAACCCTAACCCTAACCCTAACCCTAACCCTAACCCTAACCCTAACCCTAACCCTAACCCTAACCCTAACCCTAACCCTAACCCTAACCCTAACCCTAACCCTAACCCTAACCCTAACCCTAACCCTAACCCTAACCCTAACCCTAACCCTAACCCTAACCCTAACCCTAACCCTAACCCTAACCCTAACCCTAACCCTAACCCTAACCCTAACCCTAACCCTAACCCTAACCCTAACCCTAACCCTAACCCTAACCCTAACCCTAACCCTAACCCTAACCCTAACCCTAACCCTAACCCTAACCCTAACCCTAACCCTAACCCTAACCCTAACCTACCYTAACCCTAACCCTAACCCTAACCCTAACCCTAACCCTAACCCTAACCCTAACCCTAACCCTAACCCTAACCCTAACCCTAACCCTAACCCTAACCCTAACCCTAACCCTAACCCTAACCCTAACCCTAACCCTAACCCTAACCCTAACCCTAACCCTAACCCTAACCCTAACCCTAACCCTAACCCTAACCCTAACCCTAACCCTAACCCTAACCCTAACCCTAACCCTAACCCTAACCTAACCCTAACCCTAACCCTAACCCTAACCCTAACCCTAACCCTAACCCTAACCCTAACCCTAACCCTAACCCTAACCCTAACCCTAACCCTAACCCTAACCCTAACCCTAACCCTAACCCTAACCCTAACCCTAACCCTAACCCTAACCCTAACCCTAACCCTAACCCTAACCCTAACCCTAACCCTAACCCTAACCCTAACCCTAACCCTAACCCTAACCCTAACCCTAACCCTAACCCTAACCCTAACCCTAACCCTAACCCTAACCCTAACCCTAACCCTAACCCTAACCCTAACCCTAACCCTAACCCTAACCCTAACCCTAACCCTAACCCTAACCCTAACCCTAACCCTAACCCTAACCCTAACCCTAACCCTAACCCTAACCCTAACCCTAACCCTAACCCTAACCCTAACCCTAACCCTAACCCTAACCCTAACCCTAACCCTAACCCTAACCCTAACCCTAACCCTAACCCTAACCCTAACCCTAACCCTAACCCTAACCCTAACCCTAACCCTAACCCTAACCCTAACCCTAACCCTAACCCTAACCCTAACCCTAACCCTAACCCTAACCCTAACCCTAACCCTAACCCTAACCCTAACCCTAACCCTAACCCTAACCCTAACCCTAACCCTAACCCTAACCCTAACCCTAACCCTAACCCTAACCCTAACCCTAACCCTAACCCTAACCCTAACCCTAACCCTAACCCTAACCCTAACCCTAACCCTAACCCTAACCCTAACCCTAACCCTAACCCTAACCCTAACCCTAACCCTAACCCTAACCCTAACCCTAACCCTAACCCTAACCCTAACCCTAACCCTAACCCTAACCCTAACCCTAACCCTAACCCTAACCCTAACCCTAACCCTAACCCTAACCCTAACCCTAACCCTAACCCTAACCCTAACCCTAACCCTAACCCTAACCCTAACCCTAACCCTAACCCTAACCCTAACCCTAACCCTAACCCTAACCCTAACCCTAACCCTAACCCTAACCCTAACCCTAACCCTAACCCTAACCCTAACCCTAACCCTAACCCTAACCCTAACCCTAACCCTAACCCTAACCCTAACCCTAACCCTAACCCTAACCCTAACCCTAACCCTAACCCTAACCCTAACCCTAACCCTAACCCTAACCCTAACCCTAACCCTAACCCTAACCCTAACCCTAACCCTAACCCTAACCCTAACCCTAACCCTAACCCTAACCCTAACCCTAACCCTAACCCTAACCCTAACCCTAACCCTAACCCTAACCCTAACCCTAACCCTAACCCTAACCCTAACCCTAACCCTAACCCTAACCCTAACCCTAACCCTAACCCTAACCCTAACCCTAACCCTAACCCTAACCCTAACCCTAACCCTAACCCTAACCCTAACCCTAACCCTAACCCTAACCCTAACCCTAACCCTAACCCTAACCCTAACCCTAACCCTAACCCTAACCCTAACCCTAACCCTAACCCTAACCCTAACCCTAACCCTAACCTAACCCTAACCCTAACCCTAACCCTAACCCTAACCCTAACCCTAACCCTAACCCTAACCCTAACCCTAACCCTAACCCTAACCCTAACCCTAACCCTAACCCTAACCCTAACCCTAACCCTAACCCTAACCCTAACCCTAACCCTAACCCTAACCCTAACCCTAACCCTAACCCTAACCCTAACCCTAACCCTAACCCTAACCCTAACCCTAACCCTAACCCTAACCCTAACCCTAACCCTAACCCTAACCCTAACCCTAACCCTAACCCTAACCCTAACCCTAACCCTAACCCTAACCCTAACCCTAACCCTAACCCTAACCCTAACCCTAACCCTAACCCTAACCCTAACCCTAACCCTAACCCTAACCCTAACCCTAACCCTAACCCTAACCCTAACCCTAACCCTAACCTAACCCTAACCCTAACCCTAACCCTAACCCTAACCCTAACCCTAACCCTAACCCTAACCCTAACCCTAACCCTAACCCTAACCCTAACCCTAACCCTAACCCTAACCCTAACCCTAACCCTAACCCTAACCCTAACCCTAACCCTAACCCTAACCCTAACCCTAACCCTAACCCTAACCCTAACCCTAACCCTAACCCTAACCCTAACCCTAACCCTAACCCTAACCCTAACCCTAACCCTAACCCTAACCCTAACCCTAACCCTAACCCTAACCCTAACCCTAACCCTAACCCTAACCCTAACCCTAACCCTAACCCTAACCCTAACCCTAACCCTAACCCTAACCCTAACCCTAACCCTAACCCTAACCCTAACCCTAACCCTAACCCTAACCCTAACCCTAACCCTAACCCTAACCCTAACCCTAACCCTAACCCTAACCCTAACCCTAACCCTAACCCTAACCCTAACCCTAACCCTAACCCTAACCCTAACCCTAACCCTAACCCTAACCCTAACCCTAACCCTAACCCTAACCCTAACCCTAACCCTAACCCTAACCCTAACCCTAACCCTAACCCTAACCCTAACCCTAACCCTAACCCTAACCCTAACCCTAACCCTAACCCTAACCCTAAMCCTAACCCTAACCCTAACCCTAACCCTAACCCTAACCCTAACCCTAACCCTAACCCTAACCCTAACCCTAACCCTAACCCTAACCCTAACCCTAACCCTAACCCTAACCCTAACCCTAACCCTAACCCTAACCCTAACCCTAACCCTAACCCTAACCCTAACCCTAACCCTAACCCTAACCCTAACCCTAACCCTAACCCTAACCCTAACCCTAACCTAACCCTAACCCTAACCCTAACCCTAACCCTAACCCTAACCCTAACCCTAACCCTAACCCTAACCCTAACCCTAACCCTAACCCTAACCCTAACCCCYTAACCCTAACCCTAACCCTAACCCTAACCCTAACCCTAACCCTAACCCAACCTAACCCTAACCCTAACCCTAACCCTAACCCTAACCCTAACCCTAACCCTAACCCTAACCCTAACCCTAACCCTAACCCTAACCCTAACCCTAACCCTAACCCTAACCCTAACCCTAACCCTAACCCTAACCCTAACCCTAACCCTAACCCTAACCCTAACCCTAACCCTAACCCTAACCCTAACCCTAACCCTAACCCTAACCCTAACCCTAACCCTAACCCTAACCCTAACCCTAACCCTAACCCTAACCCTAACCCTAACCCTAACCCTAACCCTAACCCTAACCCTAACCCTAACCCTAACCCTAACCCTAACCCTAACCCTAACCCTAACCCTAACCCTAACCCTAACCCTAACCCTAACCCTAACCCTAACCCTAACCCTAACCCTAACCCTAACCCTAACCCTAACCCTAACCCTAACCCTAACCCTAACCCTAACCCTAACCCTAACCCTAACCCTAACCCTAACCCTAACCCTAACCCTAACCCTAACCCTAACCCTAACCCTAACCCTAACCCTAACCCTAACCCTAACCCTAACCCTAACCCTAACCCTAACCCTAACCCTAACCCTAACCCTAACCCTAACCCTAACCCTAACCCTAACCCTAACCCTAACCCTAACCCTAACCCTAACCCTAACCCTAACCCTAACCCTAACCCTAACCCTAACCCTAACCCTAACCCTAACCCTAACCCTAACCCTAACCCTAACCCTAACCCTAACCCTAACCCTAACCCTAACCCTAACCCTAACCCTAACCCTAACCCTAACCCTAACCCTAACCCTAACCCTAACCCTAACCCTAACCCTAACCCTAACCCTAACCCTAACCCTAACCCTAACCCTAACCCTAACCCTAACCCTAACCCTAACCCTAACCCTAACCCTAACCCTAACCCTAACCCTAACCCTAACCCTAACCCTAACCCTAACCCTAACCCTAACCCTAACCCTAACCCTAACCCTAACCCTAACCCTAACCCTAACCCTAACCCTAACCCTAACCCTAACCCTAACCCTAACCCTAACCCTAACCCTAACCCTAACCCTAACCCTAACCCTAACCCTAACCCTAACCCTAACCCTAACCCTAACCCTAACCCTAACCCTAACCCTAACCCTAACCCTAACCCTAACCCTAACCCTAACCCTAACCCTAACCCTAACCCTAACCCTAACCCTAACCCTAACCCTAACCCTAACCCTAACCCTAACCCTAACCCTAACCCTAACCCTAACCCTAACCCTAACCCTAACCCTAACCCTAACCCTAACCCTAACCCTAACCCTAACCCTAAMCCTAACCCTAACCCTAACCCTAACCCTAACCCTAACCCTAACCCTAACCCTAACCCTAACCCTAACCCTAACCCTAACCCTAACCCTAACCCTAACCCTAACCCTAACCCTAACCCTAACCCTAACCCTAACCCTAACCCTAACCCTAACCCTAACCCTAACCCTAACCCTAACCCTAACCCTAACCCTAACCCTAACCCTAACCCTAACCCTAACCCTAACCCTAACCCTAACCCTAACCCTAACCCTAACCCTAACCCTAACCCTAACCCTAACCCTAACCCTAACCCTAACCCTAACCCTAACCCTAACCCTAACCCTAACCCTAACCCTAACCCTAACCCTAACCCTAACCCTAACCCTAACCCTAACCCTAACCCTAACCTAACCCTAACCCTAACCCTAACCCTAACCCTAACCCTAACCCTAACCCTAACCCTAACCCTAACCCTAACCCTAACCCTAACCCTAACCCTAACCCTAACCCTAACCCTAACCCTAACCCTAACCCTAACCCTAACCCTAACCCTAACCCTAACCCTAACCCTAACCCTAACCCTAACCCTAACCCTAACCCTAACCTAACCCTAACCCTAACCCTAACCCTAACCCTAACCCTAACCCTAACCCTAACCCTAACCCTAACCCTAACCCTAACCCTAACCCTAACCCTAACCCTAACCCTAACCCTAACCCTAACCCTAACCCTAACCCTAACCCTAACCCTAACCCTAACCCTAACCCTAACCCTAACCCTAACCCTAACCCTAACCCTAACCCTAAMCCTAACCCTAACCCTAACCCTAACCCTAACCCTAACCCTAACCCTAACCCTAACCCTAACCCTAACCCTAACCCTAACCCTAACCCTAACCCTAACCCTAACCCTAACCCTAACCCTAACCCTAACCCTAACCCTAACCCTAACCCTAACCCTAACCCTAACCCTAACCCTAACCCTAACCCTAACCCTAACCCTAACCCTAACCCTAACCCTAACCCTAACCCTAACCCTAACCCTAACCCTAACCCTAACCCTAACCCTAACCCTAACCCTAACCCTAACCCTAACCCTAACCCTAACCCTAACCCTACCCTAACCCTAACCCTAACCCTACCCCTAACCCTACCCCTAACTACCCTAGTTCGCTCTACCCCTAGTTCGCTCTACCCCTAGTTCGCTCTACCCCTAGTTCGCTCTACCCCTAGTTCGCTCTACCCCTAGTTCGCTCTACCCCTAGTTCGCTCTACCCCTAGTTCGCTCTACCCCTAGTTCGCTCTACCCCTAGTTCGCTCTACCCCTAGTTCGCTCTACCCCTAGTTCGCTCTACCCCTAGTTCGCTCTACCCCTAGTTCGCTCTACCCCTAGTTCGCTCTACCCCTAGTTCGCTCTACCCCTAGTTCGCTCTACCCCTAGTTCGCTCTACCCCTAGTTCGCTCTACCCCTAGTTCGCTCTACCCCTAGTTCGCTCTACCCCTAGTTCGCTCTACCCCTAGTTCGCTCTACCCCTAGTTCGCTCTACCCCTAGTTCGCTCTACCCCTAGTTCGCTCTACCCCTAGTTCGCTCTACCCCTAGTTCGCTCTACCCCTAGTTCGCTCTACCCCTAGTTCGCTCTACCCCTAGTTCGCTCTACCCCTAGTTCGCTCTACCCCTAGTTCGCTCTACCCCTAGTTCGCTCTACCCCTAGTTCGCTCTACCCCTAGTTCGCTCTACCCCTAGTTCGCTCTACCCCTAGTTCGCTCTACCCCTAGTTCGCTCTACCCCTAGTTCGCTCTACCCCTAGTTCGCTCTACCCCTAGTTCGCTCTACCCCTAGTTCGCTCTACCCCTAGTTCGCTCTACCCCTAGTTCGCTCTACCCCTAGTTCGCTCTACCCCTAGTTCGCTCTACCCCTAGTTCGCTCTACCCCTAGTTCGCTCTACCCCTAGTTCGCTCTACCCCTAGTTCGCTCTACCCCTAGTTCGCTCTACCCCTAGTTCGCTCTACCCCTAGTTCGCTCTACCCCTAGTTCGCTCTACCCCTAGTTCGCTCTACCCCTAGTTCGCTCTACCCCTAGTTCGCTCTACCCCTAGTTCGCTCTACCCCTAGTTCGCTCTACCCCTAGTTCGCTCTACCCCTAGTTCGCTCTACCCCTAGTTCGCTCTACCCCTAGTTCGCTCTACCCCTAGTTCGCTCTACCCCTAGTTCGCTCTACCCCTAGTTCGCTCTACCCCTAGTTCGCTCTACCCCTAGTTCGCTCTACCCCTAGTTCGCTCTACCCCTAGTTCGCTCTACCCCTAGTTCGCTCTACCCCTAGTTCGCTCTACCCCTAGTTCGCTCTACCCCTAGTTCGCTCTACCCCTAGTTCGCTCTACCCCTAGTTCGCTCTACCCCTAGTTCGCTCTACCCCTAGTTCGCTCTACCCCTAGTTCGCTCTACCCCTAGTTCGCTCTACCCCTAGTTCGCTCTACCCCTAGTTCGCTCTACCCCTAGTTCGCTCTACCCCTAGTTCGCTCTACCCCTAGTTCGCTCTACCCCTAGTTCGCTCTACCCCTAGTTCGCTCTACCCCTAGTTCGCTCTACCCCTAGTTCGCTCTACCCCTAGTTCGCTCTACCCCTAGTTCGCTCTACCCCTAGTTCGCTCTACCCCTAGTTCGCTCTACCCCTAGTTCGCTCTACCCCTAGTTCGCTCTACCCCTAGTTCGCTCTACCCCTAGTTCGCTCTACCCCTAGTTCGCTCTACCCCTAGTTCGCTCTACCCCTAGTTCGCTCTACCCCTAGTTCGCTCTACCCCTAGTTCGCTCTACCCCTAGTTCGCTCTACCCCTAGTTCGCTCTACCCCTAGTTCGCTCTACCCCTAGTTCGCTCTACCCCTAGTTCGCTCTACCCCTAGTTCGCTCTACCCCTAGTTCGCTCTACCCCTAGTTCGCTCTACCCCTAGTTCGCTCTACCCCTAGTTCGCTCTACCCCTAGTTCGCTCTACCCCTAGTTCGCTCTACCCCTAGTTCGCTCTACCCCTAGTTCGCTCTACCCCTAGTTCGCTCTACCCCTAGTTCGCTCTACCCCTAGTTCGCTCTACCCCTAGTTCGCTCTACCCCTAGTTCGCTCTACCCCTAGTTCGCTCTACCCCTAGTTCGCTCTACCCCTAGTTCGCTCTACCCCTAGTTCGCTCTACCCCTAGTTCGCTCTACCCCTAGTTCGCTCTACCCCTAGTTCGCTCTACCCCTAGTTCGCTCTACCCCTAGTTCGCTCTACCCCTAGTTCGCTCTACCCCTAGTTCGCTCTACCCCTAGTTCGCTCTACCCCTAGTTCGCTCTACCCCTAGTTCGCTCTACCCCTAGTTCGCTCTACCCCTAGTTCGCTCTACCCCTAGTTCGCTCTACCCCTAGTTCGCTCTACCCCTAGTTCGCTCTACCCCTAGTTCGCTCTACCCCTAGTTCGCTCTACCCCTAGTTCGCTCTACCCCTAGTTCGCTCTACCCCTAGTTCGCTCTACCCCTAGTTCGCTCTACCCCTAGTTCGCTCTACCCCTAGTTCGCTCTACCCCTAGTTCGCTCTACCCCTAGTTCGCTCTACCCCTAGTTCGCTCTACCCCTAGTTCGCTCTACCCCTAGTTCGCTCTACCCCTAGTTCGCTCTACCCCTAGTTCGCTCTACCCCTAGTTCGCTCTACCCCTAGTTCGCTCTACCCCTAGTTCGCTCTACCCCTAGTTCGCTCTACCCCTAGTTCGCTCTACCCCTAGTTCGCTCTACCCCTAGTTCGCTCTACCCCTAGTTCGCTCTACCCCTAGTTCGCTCTACCCCTAGTTCGCTCTACCCCTAGTTCGCTCTACCCCTAGTTCGCTCTACCCCTAGTTCGCTCTACCCCTAGTTCGCTCTACCCCTAGTTCGCTCTACCCCTAGTTCGCTCTACCCCTAGTTCGCTCTACCCCTAGTTCGCTCTACCCCTAGTTCGCTCTACCCCTAGTTCGCTCTACCCCTAGTTCGCTCTACCCCTAGTTCGCTCTACCCCTAGTTCGCTCTACCCCTAGTTCGCTCTACCCCTAGTTCGCTCTACCCCTAGTTCGCTCTACCCCTAGTTCGCTCTACCCCTAGTTCGCTCTACCCCTAGTTCGCTCTACCCCTAGTTCGCTCTACCCCTAGTTCGCTCTACCCCTAGTTCGCTCTACCCCTAGTTCGCTCTACCCCTAGTTCGCTCTACCCCTAGTTCGCTCTACCCCTAGTTCGCTCTACCCCTAGTTCGCTCTACCCCTAGTTCGCTCTACCCCTAGTTCGCTCTACCCCTAGTTCGCTCTACCCCTAGTTCGCTCTACCCCTAGTTCGCTCTACCCCTAGTTCGCTCTACCCCTAGTTCGCTCTACCCCTAGTTCGCTCTACCCCTAGTTCGCTCTACCCCTAGTTCGCTCTACCCCTAGTTCGCTCTACCCCTAGTTC
The DNA here is from genome assembly GCF_049306965.1 of Danio rerio. Classification (NCBI taxonomy): domain Eukaryota; kingdom Metazoa; phylum Chordata; class Actinopteri; order Cypriniformes; family Danionidae; genus Danio; species Danio rerio. The sequence continues at coordinate 16,070 of NC_133192.1, forward strand.
GCTCTACCCCTAGTTCGCTCTACCCCTAGTTCGCTCTACCCCTAGTTCGCTCTACCCCTAGTTCGCTCTACCCCTAGTTCGCTCTACCCCTAGTTCGCTCTACCCCTAGTTCGCTCTACCCCTAGTTCGCTCTACCCCTAGTTCGCTCTACCCCTAGTTCGCTCTACCCCTAGTTCGCTCTACCCCTAGTTCGCTCTACCCCTAGTTCGCTCTACCCCTAGTTCGCTCTACCCCTAGTTCGCTCTACCCCTAGTTCGCTCTACCCCTAGTTCGCTCTACCCCTAGTTCGCTCTACCCCTAGTTCGCTCTACCCCTAGTTCGCTCTACCCCTAGTTCGCTCTACCCCTAGTTCGCTCTACCCCTAGTTCGCTCTACCCCTAGTTCGCTCTACCCCTAGTTCGCTCTACCCCTAGTTCGCTCTACCCCTAGTTCGCTCTACCCCTAGTTCGCTCTACCCCTAGTTCGCTCTACCCCTAGTTCGCTCTACCCCTAGTTCGCTCTACCCCTAGTTCGCTCTACCCCTAGTTCGCTCTACCCCTAGTTCGCTCTACCCCTAGTTCGCTCTACCCCTAGTTCGCTCTACCCCTAGTTCGCTCTACCCCTAGTTCGCTCTACCCCTAGTTCGCTCTACCCCTAGTAGAATATATAATATTATTTATATATTATAATAAATTATTATATTAATAAATAACTAAATCAGTTTACTTGAATTGACCAGATTTTGTTTTAGGATGTGTTAAATTATTTAATGTTCTTTAGTTACAAAACATCTGGTTTTAGGGTTAAGTTTGAGGGTTAAGGTTGTTATTTACAATTAGGTTTGACTTAAGGGTAGACATGGTTTAGTCAATTTTCCTTCAATGCTTTAAGAAATGATTTGTTGCTCTGAGAAGTTTAGGATTGGTTAAGAAATCCTTGTAGTTAGTATAAGGTGTAAGACAGTGGTATATTTTGGTCTACAAAAGTATATGAAGAGGATTCAAACTGCTGGTTAAAACCATGCAAGAAAGAACTGAACATTGAATAATCTTGGTGAAAGATCCATCATTGGTGTGTGGATGGGAATAAAATGATGATTCAAGTGACATAGTATCCAAGTAGATGACATCGATCCAAGATAAGGCTAGTGTTTGAAGAGAGGGGGGGGGGAAGGATGGTTAAACTGTTAAGAGTTTTCAAAGATTGCACCAAGGAAACCCAGATGACCAAGATGTTGATACAAGTGAAACCATGATGCATATGAAAGATTCAATAGATGATCTGACATTAAAATATCCATATAATCAAACTCCTTTTGGTTGGGTTAGAGCAGTTTCAATTTATAAAACGTATGAACATGATCCAAATACATGCCAAGCTTACTGTTGTTTAGGGGTGGGGGTTGGTTAGGGCTGTTTCATCCACATTAAATTTAGTTACTACCGATGTTAGGTCATATTTGCTGCTATTTTTCTACTTGACAGTTCGGAATGAGGAACCCAAGGATGTTTGGCCTTTTTAGGCCATGCACTGCCAGCCTTTCTGGCCTTCAGGTTCACACACCAGTCTTCAGTCCATCCCCACAGTCCATATGGGACAGGACAGAGGTGAGCAAAGAGTTAGGGTTAATCTTTAAGTTAAGATTAATTGCCATTTTTCCTCCCCTTTCTATAGATCAAAGCTTCATCGAAACTCATTTAAAAGCAAAGAAAAAAGAAACCCTTGTCGTTACGTGTAGGGGTCAGGGCAATATTCCAGTCCAGAAAAAAGTAAATTCACTATTCAAAATGCTGGGTAATTAAGATCAAAGAATAGTTTTATTGTTTAATTAATCCCTACTTATAGAAGATTCCTAAAAATTTGCAATAGCAGTCACTTAGCCTCTTTAAAAAAAATGCTTAATGCTAAATTAGAAAAAACAGGTTTTAAAGAGTCTAATATTCTATCAAAGATGCTATAAAAAGGTCATCTGCTTAACTTTTTTTAACAAAGAAATAACTGCTTTCCCACTATCGTGCCAAACTGTTGTACGAACCCTTCAGTACAGTTAGTGGTTTCTCCTCTGAGCCTGAAACCATGTAGCACGATTACAAACTGTTCTCAGCCTGGAATTCTAAGCATGGTTAGACAACCATGCTAACTGTGCTGAGAGATTATGCGTGTCTATGTCAGGGCTCTGTTACCAAGCTACCACAGCTGGCTCAGAAGCATGCTAGCCAGACATCCACAAGTAAACACTTCATTTAATATAAGAAAATTATACAGGTCAGACAATAGTTTAAAAAGGGTTTAAACCATAGAGCAGTCTCTGGAAGAGAAGTGAATAACTCATAACTCAATTATTTCATTGACTAATTTTATACATTGTCTATTTTATCCAACCAGTCATCTAAAATATTGAAAGCCTATTTTATAAATGACAAGTTTAATAATTTGATTGACATGAAGCAATTGAGACCTTTCATTCGCCTGACTAATGCAAGTTTATTGCATGCAGCACTGTATTTGGTAGCACAAACCTCGCTCTGATCCAGGAGAGAATTAAACCAATGACTACATGCACTGAGACTTTTTCCTGCAGCGCATCGAATAAAGCAAATAAGAAATGCGTATCAAGGCCTATGGTAGAAAGTCAACCTTCAATAATTAAACACTGCCGTCCAAGGTACTGTTGTATGATTTCTTAGTCTATATATCCTCTAATAAACAAGTCAAATGAATGAATTAAAACGAAGTCGGTATTGCTCTTAAAATCACTAGGTTTTGACATGTTAATGAGCAATTTTCAGCATTTCAGCAGTAGGCCATTATATGATTCAGTTATACACAAGTTTGACATTTATGAGGCTGTGTAACGTTTGTGTTGTTTTGTTCCCCGATCTTTAATATACTGGGTACCCATGCAAAAATTTTCTAAAAATGTCAAGCTGATAAATAGTGCTTTAAATCCTGATGCATTTTCACATTTGTTCATTTCACCTGCTACATTCATTATTTAATGTTTGAATACTTAACAGCCATTGTTTAAAACAAGTGTCAAACTCAGTTCCAAAATGGCCGCAGCTCTGCACAGTTTAGTTCCAACCCTAATTAAACACACCTGATCAAACTGAGTCCTTCAGGCTTGTTTGAAACCTACAGGTAAGTGTTGGAGCAGGGTTGGAACTAAACTGTGGAGGGCTTCAGCCCTCCAGGAATCTAGTTGACACCCCTGGTTTAAAGGGTTATATTTTACCATCAAAATGTATAATCAACTTATAGATTGTAATAAAGTTAAGTGTCATTAAAGTGCCCGCTCACTTTTGACAAGGCCCATCCAAAATATATTTCTGCTATTGTAATACAAATGCACTGTTGCATTATTATAGTTTAATTTTATGTCAAGTTCAGAAATCTTAAATACTTATTCCCCCTGCAAATATTTTCAATTGTTACATGTCATTTCCCCTCCAAATTAAATTTAGCCAGAGGCGCGCAACATGACCTCTAAAAAAAGGTGCTGTAACATGTACCTATATGCAGCACCACTATATGAGCGGCATAGCAGTGTTTAGTCACTTGGTTGCTTTTGTTTTTATTAGGGACCGAGCACCGAAACGGTGCGTAGGCCCTATTGGAATTGCTCCGTTTATTATTATTATTATTATTATTATTATTCTTCTCTCCAATGAATCGCGATTTAGAGGGGCTAAACATGCCCGAAAACTCACGCAACTTTGCACACACCTCAGAAGTGGCGAAAATTTACGTTTGTTATGGGCTTCGGAAGTGGGCGTGGCAAAATGACTCGACAGCGCCACCTAGAAAAATGAAATGGACGAGCCCCCGATCCACGAATCACGCACATGCACGAAAATTGGCACACACCTCAAACATGCCAAAACAGACGAAAAAGTCTCTTGGAGCCATATCTCAAACCCAACAGGAAGTCGGATATTTTTGACTTCCTGTAGTGAAAAAGTGGCGTTTTTGCCATTTCCAGGCGTTGTATTTTAACGAACTCCTCCTAGGGATTTTATCCGATCGACACCAGAATTGGGTTTTGTCATCTAAAGGCCTTGGCGATGTTAAATTGCGAAGCTTTAGAGTTTTCGTCGATGGGCGTGTCCGTGGCGGCCTCGCAAACTTTGACGATTCGCCACAAAACAGGAAGTCATTATAACTCAGACATGCATTATCCGATCTGCCTCAAAATTCACACGTTTGATAAGAGTCCTGACCTGAACACGTTTACATGCCAATATCCAGATACAGTTATAGCGCCACCAACTGGCCACAGGAAATTACATGTTTTACAGAGTAACAAACTCCTCCCACAAATTTTATCGTATCAGCACCAAAATTGGGTAGTGTTATCTGAAAGCTCTAGCGATGTTATATTGTGAAGATCTAGAGTTTTTGCAGAGGGGCGTGTCCGTGGCGGCATGACAAACCTCAACGCTTCGCCATGGAACAGGAAGGCTTTATAACTCAACCACACAATGTCCGATCTGCCTGAAACTTCACATGGTTGATAAAAGTCCTCTTCTGAACACATCTACATAACAATATTGAAGTGGGCGTGGCAAATAGACTCGACAGCGCCACCTACAAAAATTAATCGGACGAGCCCCTGATGTACGAATCACTCACATGCACGAAAATTGGCAAACACCTCAAACATGCCGAAACATACGAAAAAGTCTCTTGGTGCCATATCTCAAACTCAACAGGAAGTCGGATATTTTTAACTTCCTGCTGAAAAAAAGAGGCATTTTTGCCATTTCCAGGTGTTGTATTTTAACAAACTCCTCCTAGGGATTTTATCCGATCAACACCAAAATTTGGTTTTGTCATTTAAAGGCCTTGGTGATGTTAAATTGCGAAGATTTAGAGTTTTCGCTGAGGGGTGTGTCCGTAGTGGCATGACAAACCTCAACGCTTCGCCATTGACCAGGAAGTCCTTATAACTCAACCACACAATGTCCGATCTGCCTGTGAAACTTCACATGGTTGAATAAATTCCTCTCCGGAACACAACTAGATGCCAATATTGAGTCACAGTCATAGCGCCACCTGCTGACAGAAGGAATTTTGGCTTATAACTCAGCCACACAATGTCTTATCTGCATGAAACTACACATGGTTGAATAAATTCCTCTTCTGAAGACATTTAAATGTCAATATTGATTGACAGTCATAGTGCCACCTGCTGGCAACCAGAAGTTTGGCTTATAACTAAGTTAAACAATATTCGATCTGCCTGAAAATTTACACGGTTGATAAGATTCCTTTATTGAAGGCATCTACATGCCAATCTTGACTCACAGTCTTAGCGCAATCTGCTGACAGGAGGAAGTTTGGCATAAATCTGTGATTTTCTCAGGTTTTTTATATATATATCGGCTTAAATTATTTTTGTTCGCTGTTCTCCATCATCCTGAGGCCACCGGGCGGCGGTGAGCCCGGGTGCGAGGTCCCTATCATCGCTGCTTGCAGCTTTAATTAACTTTAAAGTTCTCAGTTATTAAGTTTAATTGAACGGAGCGGTTTACATTGAATTAAAGGCAACTACTGATGTGTTGTGTAAGGTTTCAAAGAGCTGTTGCAGCATGAGTGGAAAATAAAACCATATTAGTGCTGCCTGGTCTAACAATAGTTTTAAAAGGGTTTAAACCATAGAGCAGTCTCTGGAAGAGAAGTAATAACTCCGTTATTTCATGGACTTATTTTATACATGGTTTATTTTCTAACCAGTCATCTAAAATGAAATAGCCTATTGTTTTATTAATGGGGAGTTTAATAATTTGATTGACATCCTGAGCATTAAGACCTTTAATTCGCCTGACTGACGCAAGTTTTTGCACGCAGCACTGTATTTGGTAGCACAAATCTCGCTCTGATCCAGGAGAGAATTAAACCAATGACTACATGCACTGAGACTTTCCTACTGCGCATCGAATAAAGCAAATAAGAAATGCTTATCATTGAAGCCTATGGTAGAAAGTCAACTTTCAATAATTTTTTTTTACTTTGCTCTAAAGCTTTAGTGGCACTGCTGTCCAAGGTACTGTTGTGTGATGTCTTAGTCTATATGCTCTAATAAACTAGTCACATCAATTAATTTAATAAATGTCGGCATTTCTCTCAAAATAATCACTAGGTTTTGACATGTTAATAAATGAATAATAAATTCAGCATTTCAGCAGTAGGCCATTGTGATTTAGTTTTACACAAGTTTGACATTTATGGGGCTGTGTAACGCTTTCGTTTTGTTTCCTGATCTTTAATATATACTGGGTAGCTATGCAAAAATTTTCTAAAAATGTCAAGCTGATAAATAAATCTTTATATCCTGATGCATTTTCAAATCCGTTTTTCACTTGCTGCATTCATTTAATGTTTGAATACTTACAGCTATTGTTTAACACGGGTGTCAAACTCAGTTCCAAAAGGGCCGCAGCTCTGCACAGTTTAGTTCCAACCCTAATTAAACACCTGATCAAACTAATTGAGTCCTTCAGGCTTGTTTGAAACCTACAGGTAAGTGTTGGAGCAGGGTTGGAACTAAACTGTGCAGGGCTTCAGCCCTCCAGGAGTTTAGTTTGACACCTCTGGTTTAAAGGGTTATATTTTACCATCAAAATGTAGCACGTTATATAATCAACTTATAGATTGTAAAAATTAAAGTTGAGTGCCATTAAAGTGCCCGCTCAATTTTGACAAGGCCCATCCAAAATATATTTCTGCTATTGTAATACAAATGCACTAGTTGCATCATAGTTTAATTTTATGTCATATTCAGAGATCTTAAACATTTATTCCCCCTGCAAACATTCAATCGTTACATTTTCTCATTTCCCCTCCAAATTAAATTTAGCCAGAGGCGTGCAACATACAACCTCTAAAAAAAGGTGCTGTAACATGTACCTATATGCAGCACCCCAATATGAGCGGCATAGCAGTGTTTATTCACTTGGTTGCTTTTGTTTATCAACTTGAAAGTGTGTTTTAGCTATTGAGTTTAATTGAACAAATGGAGCGGTTTACATTGCATTAAAGGCAACTACTGATGGGTTGTGTTATGTTTCAAAGAGCTGTTGCAGCATGAGTGGAAAATAAAACTGTATTAGTGCTGCCTGGCCCAGTTTGGCACAAAATTGAGCAGTTCCATTTAGAGAACGATTCAGCGAGTGGAAAAGCAGCTAAAGTTTATGAAAAATTTTAATCTGGATGTAGACAATCTCATAGCACAGAAACACTCCTAAAGGCGCATTTATACTTCTGCATAGAGCACACAAGTATGCTTCAGCACAACCTGTGCATGGTCAAATAGCCCTTGCTGTGGCAGTCAGACACTGATGCACACCTCAATGAATAGAGCAAGCTGTGATTGGTCAGCTTTGTAGAGCTGACAAGTGTGCCCTAAACTAGTCCTCATCTTCAGTCAGTAATTTGGGGGCTATTTCTGACAGCAACCTGTGTAAGGCCAGATTAAGCATCTGTAAAACTCAATTTCTTCATCTTAATGTTGCCAAACTTTGACGAGCTATCAATAACTGATGCAGAAAAGCTTATTCATGCTTTCATTACCTCTCGGTTAGACTACTGTAATGAGTTACTAGGCGGATGCCCTGCTGGCCTCACTAACAAACTGCAGCTGGTTCAAAATGCAGCTGCTAGAGTGCTTTCTAGAACTAAGAAATCACATTACTCCAGTTCTTTCATCGGTGCATTGACTCACTATTAAATATTTAATTTACAATGTTATTGTTTACCTACAAAGCCCTCAATGCCTTAGCTGCCCAGTATTTGAGGGAGCTCCTGGTGTATTAGAGCATGAGATTAATTCTTTTAAGACCCTATAGTGACCCACGAGTCTACATATTGATCCTGAAGGGTCAGTCTGTACACCAGCCGCTAACCTCTCCCATCTGCAGCTTCTCCACAATGGATGTCCACCATTCTCCAGCATCCGGTGCCTAGACTGCAGCTCTGTACAGAAAGTTTGGCCAGAGGAGAAATGGTCATGCCCAACTGAGCCTGGTTTGAGGTTATTTTTCCCCCTTTACTTTGGTTGGTAGGCAAACTGGCTCGCTTGGTTTGAGGCTTGTGTAGTTGAGCATGGATGGATTTTTCTTCATTGTTTTTACTTTCAGCAGTGAAAATTAAACACCGAAAATAATCTCTGAAAACTGAGCCGATTTAAACCTCTCATACCTGATGCGAAAATAAAGCATGCACATCCTCAAAGATCCTTAGCCCAAACAGTTGTAATAGAAGTTTATATGAATGTTCAAGAAAATGAAGCAGATAAGGGAGATTCCACTGAAGGAAGAATTCATTTATGCAATGAGTGAATAGGTCGTTGAGAGATTACCAAGGTAACCCATATGCCCGGAGCACTGAGCTGCCCAAAGAGGTGATTTATTGTGAATAAACCTCAAAGCAGCTGCCTGGCAAATTATATTGAGTTTTAAGGTTCTGGACAGATTTTAAACCAGTCATCAGAAATATCTCCCAAAGGGGCAACTTTATTATGAGACCACTGCAAATGACATGGACTACTGTCTGACAAATACATTTTGGAAATAGGTGTACGGTCTATGCCATTGTGTAGTTGGGAACTTCTACAATCACGCTATGTGGGGAGAAAAAAAAAAAAAAAAAAAAAAGTTCACAATAGAAGCAAACTGATTTTCATTGCTTAAGTGAGAGCCTTAAAGTGAGCGCTTTTGTATTTGAAAGGATTCTCACTGCCAAAAGGAATTCTTGATACTTATGTTTTCATTTAAATTTGAGATTTTTGAAGAGGAAACTGGAACCGGTAAAGTTGAAATATTTATAGGTGAAGGTCAAACTATTCCCATGAAATTGAGATTGTAAAAGTTTAGTGTGGTTACTTTCACTGAGAGGTTCTGGGGTTAGATGTTCTAAGAGTTACAGAAGATCATATTTTTGAAACATCCATATACACTACAGATGTTCTGGAGAAGGCATGTAGGGTTTTTTCTGAAAAGTTCTGGGTTACAAGTTTAAGAAGAATAAACATTTTAAATCTTCCCATGGAGTTTATAAACAAATTTGAGTTATAAATTCATATTAAATCTTTCTATGGAAATAATGGATCTTAAAGAGGGAAAATCTGGTCATTCTGCAAAGTTGTAAGTTATAATTTGAGATTTGGTGTTTTAAAGAGTCCCTATGAAAGTTCTATTCTTACTCCTTAACCTTAATCCTAGTAAAATCTGAGGTAACAAATCTTCAGTAGATCTCATGTTTGAATTGACTTTTTGAAAAGTTCTTGAATGACTGGTGTAGGTGGTGTTGATGCACAATGTGATGTTGTGTGGAGGTGCTAATCACCAGTAGAAGACTGGGCTTCATTTAAGGCCTGTTCACCCCCGGCCACCTTCCCTGCGTGCTGTCCAAGTGGACCCAGGGGGGCTGAATACTTACCACTCCCCCAAGTGACCTTTTGTTAACACCGCAAGGTTGCCCAGGTCACCCGAGAAGAGTCTGAAGAGGTTTCTCTATGGGGCCTACTCTGGCTAATCCAGAGACCAGACTCCCCAGGACCCCAGATATCTCCAGGGAAAAGGAGAGCCCTTGCCCAAATCAGCTGAATCCAACAGGTAGATTCAGGAGTAAAAGTTGGCCATGAACTGGTCATTGCCTTCTCCTCACTCCGTGCTGATTTGCTCTAGAATACTTCCAGTCAACATCCAAGGAGTTCCATAAATTCAAGATGACCAAAGAACTCACCCAAATGTGACTAAAAGTATTCAAAGAGATAATCCTGACCTCCAACTGCTTACTAGAAGTGAAAAATTTAAAAGGTCAGGTCGAGGATCAATCTGGCGGATATATCTCTGTAGCTATATCATTCTTCTACCAGATGTCTCCCCTAAGGCAATGCAAGAACCAAGCAGACATCATCCTTATCAGGGATAACCGTTGGGAGCATTACCCTGAAGAACAGGAGACCCTGGCCTATTGACTAGGTTTTGAGACACAGCATTTCGGCAATGGTGATGACCATTTGTTTGTTTGTGTTTTTCTTTGTTCTTGTTTGTATATTTTTATTCAGAATTTGATTATCTGATGTCTAAGTTGTTTTCTCATACTTTGATTATCATATTTAAGCTTATGAAGCCCTTTAAAATCGTGTTTTATTAGAGAATAGACCATATGCAAATGACTCATTAGTATTCGTGTTTTTAGACCAATCCCGTGTGTCCTCAGCTGAGTGTGCTTTCGGTCAGGTTTAATCCTTTATATCTCGGCCGTTTTTTAATGTTTTGGTTTATTTTTTTCTGCATTTTAATTGGTATATTGTGTAGAATAAGTGCTGAGCAAATAAACTGGCATTACTGATCAAAAATATTTCTGTGGGGTTACCATTTATGAGGAGTACAGCTGATTTAGTGTGGTAATTCACAATCTGTGTACACAGATTAATGTCTCCTATCAGGCAAACTGATTCATGCAGTTTAAAGGAGCTGATATTAATAATACTCACACTCTTTCAGATGTATGATTCATTTAACATGAATCAAAAATGAAAAAACAACGCACATAACAAATAGAGAAACAGAAGCAATTTGGCAACGAAAACTTAAGATCAGCCTGGCAAGGAGTGAACACAATGGTTGGGAGTAAAGAAGATAGAGGGGGCAATAAACCCAATTTAAATGGTTATAGTTCAGTGAGAGAGTTTGCTGAGGAATTAAATACGTTTTACTTAAGGTTTGATGAGGGTGATTTTAAGTCAGAAAATGACATTTTAAAACACCTGTCATGTAGTAAATCCGTAAACATTAGTAAGACTCGGGTAAAAGACCTCTTTCAGAGAATTAATACTAAAAAAAGCCCAGGCCCAGATAATATTGGTGGTAGAGTGGTACATACATGTGCTGAACAACTTTCTGAAATATTTAATTGCATTTCTTCAGTCTCTTACATTGCAAAGAGTTCCTGAAATCTGGAAGAAAATCTGTTCTTATAGCCAAAAATAAGTTTCTGCGGGAGTTAAATGATTTTAGACCTGTTGCCCTTACTTCATTAGTTATGAAGTATTTCGAGAGAATTATTAAAGGTGAGATTTTATTGTATTCAAAGGATAAATTTGATCCTTTGCTGTTTGCATTTAGACAGAGCAGGGGAGTTGAAGATGCTAATCTTCCACTGTTAAATTACCTGTTTAATCACCTGGAAAAGCCCAAGACCCATGCCAGATTGTTGTTTCCCTCAACGGAAAAATAAAGTTGAGTCTGAGTCATCTTATCGACATTCTGACCACTGCACGTACAAACACACACACACACACACACACACACACACACACACACACACACACACACACACACACACACACAGCAGATCATCAGCTCTACATTCATTATATCTGGAGTGATTTTAATCCTGCCAGTCATTGTGCTTGAACATGCTGAGTCGCTGTACACAAGGCTACATTAATCATAAATAATCATAAATAAATTAACTACATTCAATATAACACTGACATCATATAGAGAAGATCAGCAGCTCCTCAAGAACATCAGCAGAGTCAGCAGAATACAGCACGGCGTGAAGAACAGAAGAACACTACAGAAGAACACATGAGGAGAACGCAGCGACCGGGCCATCCTGCTGCTGCTGCGTGTGTGCGTGCAGGCGTGAGTGAGTGTGTGTGTGTGTGTGTGTGCATGTCTTTGTGGGTGTCGTGCCTACACACGTGTCTGTGTGCATGCATGTGTGTGTTACAGACACAGATAGAGAGTAAAGCAGAACATCAGAGGCAGAACAGGGGAAGGTCTGAGCGCATCTGATTGGCTTCGTCCATTTAGCCAGATTTCTTTTTTAATAGTGGGGGTGTCTTGAGGGCGGAGCCAGTCGTTGGGGCGGGGTATGCCATGTGTGTGCACAGGAGTGAAATACACACACAGGAGTATTTCTGGGTGGAGAGAATGAAGTGTATCCTGGCCAATCATCACTGAACCGCTCGCTAGCTCCACCCCCTGAGCCACTGCCTGGCTACAGCTGACCTGCGCGCCCACACACACACACAAACACACACACACACAGGATGCTCCGTCATCAACATAAGAGCTGATTTGAGGACAGTACATCTGCTGAGCTGAGTATAACTGTGATTTACAGGCTTCAGGTAAACAAATAAAGACATGTACAGACAGATGATCATTCCCACAGGCGGGATGCGGTATGGAGCGAGATGAACGCTGAGGACAGGACTGTACAGCATTTGGAGACTGCGCTGTGTGACTGTATGATCATCTGATAATGCCACACTAATGATCTGAATCTCAAATATGCCAGACTAGATGTGGGAAACTACTGCTGGCGCATTCAGGAGTAAGCACATCTGACCAAACACCTTCATAATAATGTAATGGTTGTGCTCAGCAGTAATTAAGTAGCAAGCACTCATACATGTTGATATATATCCATTTCAGATTTAACTATGGGGGTAAAAGAGAGATAAGAATACATATACAGTGCTCAGCATAAATGAGTACAGCCACGTTTAAACATGAATCCCAATCAGTTTTATTTAACAGTAGGGCTGTAACGATACACCAAACCCACGATTCGATTCGTATCACGATTTTTGACCCACGATTCGATTCGTATCATGATTTTTGACCCACGATTTGATTCGTATCACGATTTTTTTTTCGTGTGGGGTGGGGAAAAAAAGATTTTTAAAACTATTTTTTATTAAATAAAATTATATCATTTTTGTTTTCTTTGTAAGAAAATACTTTTGAAAAACCAAACCGAACTAAACTCCATTGTGTAGATGGTTCAAGCATGTTAAAAATTCTTTTTCCATCAAGTTCTCTTACATAGAAAAAGTAAATTAAATGGCTACTAGGGATGCTCATTTCGGTTAATTTTGCTAACAGACAACCGCCGCTCATTAATCGGTTATTATAATGGTTAACTGGTCAGATTACTATTAATTTTATATTAAACAAATTGACGTGTCTATTTTGTGTCTGACACATTACATATTGCATTTTAAAATAGGCTACTGATTTATTTTTAAATGCTAGCATATTAATAGCAGAACAGAACAACAGAGCATCTTCACGCACCTGCAGTGTTTAGCACAGAAGAGCAGAATAATCTAAATAAAATGAATAAAATAAATAGGACTGCCCTAAATTATTTACACTTAAATAATTAATTTATATTACAAAACGAAAATACTGACTGATTCTTTTTAACAACCGGCATAGCCTTTTTTTTTCCAATCATGTTTTTTCTTCCGTCAAATAAAAAAATCACAGACTTCCTCAAATTGCCCGCTCCACGGAAAATATGCATTTATTTAATGCCCCGCTGTTATTATTATAATAACAAAACCTTTTACATTTTAATAGAAATCATTATTTTAAAGAATAAGTCCTGATGGTTTCCTCTCTCTCCCTCGCGGTTCAAGTGCGCATACTGCGTGATGAAAAGTCAACAACACGCGTGCATATGTAAACTTTTTGTAAACAGTTTTGTTGTTTAAATATGCTATTGCATTAATGTGCATACATGCTTTATAAGCCGAAAACAAGGCGCATCTCACTGCCTTTATGTTGACAAGGAAAAAAGAAGAGAAGAAGCGGTCCTCTTATGAAACGACTGAATCAGCTGGGTATCGATTGTGCATAAGTGTTGCTGTCTGTGTTGTTACAATTGTAATATTTAATGCTATTGTTATATTCAAGATGTGTATATTCATACAGCTCTGGATAACTTAAAACAGCGATTAGACCTTCAGAGCGGCATTATGCGTCCTGCAGTAAAACGGAACAGCTATAAATTTCCAGCAAGATAGAGTGATTATATACAGAGTCATATACCTTTATCTATAAATAAAGTATAACTATAGAAACTGTGTTCATCTTAACTGAAAGCTTTGTCCTGTTTACTGGCCTCACGCATCGCGCTGTCAGTCAGCACGTAACGTTAACTCTCAAAGGTTCAAACAGAAAGCGCACAGCACGGTTACAGAAAAGTTTCCTCTGCAGAGGAGTCGGGGCATCTGGTGAACGCCCATCCCTCTCTGCGCAGCCACATTAACAACAATGCTTTGACAGCACTGGCAATGTTTCTGCCGTTGTCTGTTGTCAAGAGGGGTTAAGTTGGTTTTGTTTTTGATATTCCTGACACATTCAGACAGTCCCTTACTAAGAGCTCTGTGCGAGCTCTCCCGGTTAAACGCTAATTGCGAGGGCTTAAACGGAGCAGTGCTCGTAATGTCGAGCGGAAAAAAATGTTTCCTCACGTTCTTCTTCAACTAGCTCAACTTTTGCAGGCACGCGTGACGTTATTGGAAAGGTAGTCACGGGGTGTGTCGCGATTCTCCCTTATCACACCGCGACACAGGATCGTATATCAGAGTGTCGCGATTTCGATTTTATATTGTGTATCGTTACAGCCCTATTTAACAGTTATATTCATTAAAATAATAGTTTGTTCACAAAACATCTGTCGGTTTAAAAAGATAAAATATTTAAATTCAGATGAGATATTGCAAAAAATAATAATAATAATAAATTACTGACTAAAAAAAGGTGGTTAGTTTCGCTGTGGCGATCCCAGATTAATAAAGGGGGAAAAGCCAAAAAGAAAATGAATGAATAAATGAATGACAAACTAAAAATGTCAACAATTTTATATTTTTTAGATTATATTAGCTTCATTTGTTAGAATTATACAATATTTATATGATGAAACATCAAGAATTATATTTATTACACTCAATTAGACAGAAAAAACAAATGAAAATGATATATAAATGATCATATAGATGAAGATTAAATAAGCTTTATGAAATTAACTAAACAGATAAAACAGATCTGCAATATTAGCTAAGCGTTTGCAATAATCTTCATGATAAATTCATTAGCAGCACGAATGTTCACTGGTTACATAAAGAAGCGAGTGATTCCAAGCATGAATTTGGCATTTTACATAAACATTTACAGCATGTTGGCTTTTACAGTTTTGGCCAGAGTTGGATGCATTTACATGTATTAAGCAGCAGGGGTCGCCAGCGGGTGGCTTTTCATACAAACACTTAAAATCAGCTGGTGGTTTTGCAAAGAAGTTATTGGATCAATTTATTCGATGCTTTGGAGAGCTTAGTTTCTTCCATCACTGGGGGAAATATCACAATATTCAACAGCCATGTAAACATATTAAGGCTATTTAGTAAAAAGTAAAAAAATAAAAACCTTTATTTGGTCTCTTCCACTTCCCATGATGCACCACAGCACAGGTACAAAAGGTCACTCCTGATGTTGCTCTGGTTTCTCCACTGCTTCCAGAAACTTCTCAGAGGATCCTTCAAAGGACATGTTGATTGATTTGAGTGAGTCATGAACATCAGCAGAGTCAGAACACAGGGAACAGCACCGCTCGAAGAACAGAAGAACACTACAGAAGATCACTTGAGAATGCAGCGATCGGGCCATCCTGCTACTGCTGCTGGTGTGTGTGTGTGTGTGTGTGTGTGTGTGTGTGTGTGTGTGTGTGCGCGTTTCAGACACAGAGAGTAAAGCAAAACATCAGAGGCAGAACAGGGGAACATCTGAGCACGTCTGATTGGCTTCATCCATTTAGACTGTTTTGCTTTATTAGTGGGCGTGTCTTGAGGGCGGAGTCTGTAATTTGGGCGGGGTCTGCCACATGGGTGGGGTGGCTTGTCCACAGGAGTATTTCTGAGTGGAGAGAATGAAGTGTATCCAGGCCAATCATCACTGAACAGCTCGCTAGCTCCACCCCTTGAGCCACTGCCGGGCTCCAGATCACCTGCGCGCACACGCACACACACACACACACACACAGGTGATGGTTGTGCTCAGCATTAATAACAGCAGGTGTGTGAAACTCCTTAAACACACAGAGCTCACCGTCTGTGAAGTGTGAGTCTCGTCTGCACTCTGCGAAGTAGAATGTGTGTACGGCTGTGGACAGCTCCATCATAAGCTGCTGTGTGCAAGCGTCTGGCCAAGAGACATCCAGCTCCGGGTTACTAAGCTGCTTCAGCAGACCGTCAGCAGTGACCGCCGGCAGGTACCTGCACACACACACACACACACACCCCTGCAGAGTCTAGCACACGCACACACACACACACACACACACACACACACACACACGCACGCACGTACGTACGTAGAAGTGGCGCAGGTCTGTGAGCAGCTGTCTGATGATGTAAATGTTCTGTGTGTGTGTGTGTGTGTGTGTGTGCACATCTGATTGATGGACTCCTCCGTGGTGCCGATCAGCTTCCAGAAGAACCCTGACAACAGAAACACGAAGCAGAGAGTGACGAGTCAGAGCGGAGAGACCAGAGCAGAGCTGAGGGGAATCAGGAGCACACAGCACACTTTCACCACTGTCTGCAGGAGTGCTGTTAGCTTAGCTTAGCATAAATCACTGAATCGGATTAGACCGTTAGCATCTTCCTCAAAACTAAAAGTCATTAGTGATGAATCTCCAGCTTAAGCTGGACTCTTCTGCATTGACACTGCAGTAAGATCAGCAGAAGCTCCTGTAAACAGTCCCTAGAATGAAAAAAGGTGTCCGTGCTGTGTAATATCACTTCGCCGCTGCAGTCGCACTACCACCGCAGAGTTTCTGGATTATTACGCCTGAATGAGGGAACAGCTCAGCTATACCAGACTAACAGCAGCTCCTCATCTTCTGTCTGTCTTAGAACACGATACGACAGAAGAGCCACGCTTCACAGAGGAAAACTCCCCTAACGCTTTGCTCCTTTGAGTGAGATGCTAATGGTCTAATCCGATTCAATGATTTATGCTAAGCTACACTAAAACTGCTCCTGCAGATGCTGAGACCTGCTGAGGGATTCAGACATGCTGAAATCAGCCCATTAACAAAAAGGCAGAGTGTGTCTGTAAAGCTGGTTTTTGTGTGCGCGTCTCACCTGCAGTGTGTGTCTAAAGTTAGAGAACAGGAAGTGGCTGGAGTACCGAACTGCAGACAGGAAGTGTTGTTGGCTGTGCTGCACGTGTGCGTCCTCCATGTGGCGGGAGGAGCAGGTGTAGTCCAACAGACAGAAGCGCAGGTGTTCTCCTGAAAAACACCACACACACACACACACACTCAGTGCTGGAGCTCAGTCTACACTATATAGAGCACCGTAGAAGGGAAGCTGATTTGACTTGATCATCACAGAGCGAGCGCCCCCTGTTGGTCTGGAGTGTACAGAGAGAAGCTCTGCTGCACATTTATTTTAATAACTAATATAATGATATTAACAATGATTTTCATTTGTACTTGTTTGAAACGGCTCTCCATATCTTAAATAAATGTTAAATATCCAGAATCATAACATTAAAGGTAGATGTGATGTGATTTAAGATATTTACATTTGTTTTAAGATATAGATCAAATACTTTAATCGCAGCCATTTGTTTTTCTACATGAACCTCAGTGTGTCTTTTAGCTTTATACTTTTCATTTACAGAGATCAGCATAGATGATTTTCTCAATAAAGACTAATAATAAGCCATCTGACCAATCAGAGGAAAGTAGAGTCATCTGACCAATCAGAGGGAAGTAGAGTCATCTGACCAATCAGAGGGAAGTAGAGTCATCTGACCAATCAGAGCAGAGTAGAATGAATATTTTAAAGCTTGGTTGTGGCTGTAGATCACACTGAACTGAGGCCTGTACTGTTGAGGTTAATCCGGCAGGTGGGGAAATTACTGCAACACATGCTGCTCTTACTTTCAGTGTCTTGTCCAAACACTCATCAAAACATCTAGACTCTAAAATCAAGAAGCATATCCTAATCGAGTATGAAATATAGTCTTGTTTTAAGAAATAATGAGTCAAAATGAAGAGAGATTCTCCTTAAAACAAACAGAATAATCTGACGATGGAGGAAGTGAAATAATCTTGTATCAGGAATAACATCAAGAGTATTCTGCTTCCCTCACTGTCAGATTATTCGACTTGTTTTAATGAAAATCTCTCTGCATTTTGACTCTTTATTCCTGAAAACAGCACTATATTTAGCGCTAGTGTGGAAAATGCTTCTGGATTTTTAGATATTTGGGCAATAAACAATACTAAACTGTAAGTGAGAGACTGCAGCATCTGTACTGAGAGATGATTCAGTGATATTGTACATAATATTGGATGTGTTGAGCTTGTACAGTGACAGGAATTAAAGAAACGGAGCTGCCTTCAGAGAAATGAGCGAGCGTCTACCGGCTGAGTTTTCACCGGAGCAGTTTCCTGTTCTGAGCTTTAGACCAGGCGAGTCCTGATGGCTGGTGCACGGTGGAGTTTGAGCCGCAGTCGATGTAGCGGTACGTTTCCACAGTATTCTGTCCCGCTCGCACCATGTAGGAGGTTTTCACTGAGGTCCTGGGGGAATATAAGGTCCCGTTAAATTAAAATGCATTTAGACGGATGTTTCAGCCTGTTAGTTAAGGATATCTGTAATCTAGAGTCTCCAAAACAGACAAAATTCAGCTTTAGAAGATATAACCCTGATTTAAAAATAGTTTTTAACAGCAGATGGCGCTCTAGGCTAGTGTTTAACAGCAGATGGCGCTCTAGGCTAGTGTTTAACAGCAGATGGCGCTCTAGGCTAGTGTTTAACAGCAGATGGCGCTCTAGGCTAGTGTTTAACAGCAGTCTACTGGAGCCTTATCTGTGCTGAGCTGCTGTGAAAGCGCTATAGAAATAAAGATGAACTGAAATGAATTGAATAAACTCTACAGTGATGATGAGTAGGTGTACAGTAATATTGTTATAGTGTATGAATGAATAGTGTTTATCTTGCTGCTAGAATGATGGTTTGGTACAGTGTAATAGATTATATGATAACAAACAGGTAAAATGTTTAATCTTCTCCTCTTAAATCAATAATTCATGCTGGAGTCTGTAAAAATAATCTGCAGATAATTTAGCCCATCACTGAGTCTGGTTATGTAAATGTGTGTAAACATATAATGATTCAGTTTTAATATTAATTTCAGTAATGTTATTAACTAATATGCAAATGTTTGAATGATTTATTTACAGTTTGTAAAATGATATTTTCTGTCATTTAGGAGATGTATTATATGAGAGACTTGTAGTGGTAACACTCAGGAATGAGTTGGTTGCACAAGATGGCGCCAGTGAGCTTTTGAGACACATGTGTGCACGCGTTTACTTATGGTCATATAGATCTATGAAGGAAGAGTTGAGGATTTCACATTTTCCTTACCAAAAAATGATCATGTTTATAATAAAAAAAACAGAGTAGTTTATCAGAAACAGAAGAGGACATGCTCACTACACTGCTGCACACCTCACTGCACTCCTCTGCTCTCATTCTGTCCCTGTTGATGCTGCAGTTCCTCATCAGTGGCTACTCAGATTGTGTTGGGATCACTTTAGTCCTACACAAACTACTAGTGTGCAGTGTTCATCCTCAACATCATTGTGTTTTGACACCTGGTGGACTGAGAACACTTTGAAAATTACTTGTTCTCTGACTTTTTGCATGGAACAACTGCACTCTTCCCACACTGAGAGTTTAGATCATTAACCAAGATCCTGCGTCCCATCCCCAACGAGACTACGAGATGAGCGAACCACAAGCGGCACCTGATCATGTTTATGTGTCATGACTCCCTGTACATGCATGTAAGTGTAAGTATATATATATATATATATATATATATATATATATATATATATATATGTGTGTGTGTGTGTGTGTGTGTGTGTGTGTGTGTGTGTGTGTGTGTGTGTGTGTGTGTGTGTGTGTGTGTGTGTGTGTGTGTGTTTGTTTTATGCAAGAGCTAAATAAAATCCCCTCAGCATGAAAATATTTGTGTCAATTTTATTTTTAATAATAATACAAATAAATATGACATAACACAGAGAAATGGCCACTACAAAAAGACATGATCCCAACGCAATCTGAGCATCCACTGAGCAGGAACTGCAGCATGAACAGGGACAGAGTGAGAACAGGTGAGTGCAGTGAGGTGTGCAGCAGTGTAGTGAGCATGTCCTCTCCTGTCGCTGATTAACTCCTTTAATGTTTATTTTTGGTAACGAAAATGCGAAATCTTCATCTCTTCCTTTATAGTTCTACACAACCAGAAGTAAACACGCACACGCTTGCGTCTCGTAAGCTCACCGGCATCTTGTGCACCTAGCCCATTGAACTTTACTATGTCGTTTTAACAATGTGTACTTTCGCTTTCACTTGAGTGATTCGCTTATAAACAATCTTCTTTCTTAATCAGTAAATGCACTACAGAATGTTACGTTTTCACGCGTGCGCAAACACGAACAGCATGTAAACACATCAGCCTTCCACAGCGTAATACACACTGCTCTTAATATTGACTGTACTGCACCTCATGTCTGGGTGAGTAATGCTGCTTTTACTCGAGTCTGGTTTTTCTTTCCACCACTGAAGACTTGCTTTGTTTCCTAAACAGGTGGATTCAGTTGCATTTGCATTGTGAACCTGATAAAGTCAAAAATCTATGATATTTATGTCATGTGTTAGTGACTAAACTTTGAGATCACTCCGCATGAATGTGTTACGCAATTCTCCACAGAAATAGCCAAAACTGTCCGCAGGTTCTGTCTGGCCTGGAGATGAGCTGCTCATAACATTACAGCACAAGAGCCTCTGATTCTCTACATCACTCGCTGGGTAAGTGACGTCACATGAAGCGGTGTCCGGGTCCAAGCGCTCTATCAGACTGTATGAGGAGGCTGTTGAATGTGAAGCTGTGTATTTTCAGCGTGCTCACCTGCTGGGATGCGTCCGGAGCCTGTCCTCCTGTCGGTCCAGCCCGTCCAGATACTCGTCTTCACCCGTCAGACAGCCTTTATGAGCGCTGCGTCTGCGGCCTGGGACAGCCAAGAGCCAGCGGTCTGTCCGGCACAGGGAAACCCCCATCACAAACACACTCACAGCCCAGCAATCTGAGAGACACAATGAGGAGGATGAGGATGTGCTTTTATTTAGGATCACTTGATTTCAGTTATTCCAGGATCACTCCTGAGCAGTGCAGACGACTGGTCTCTCCACAGAGGCGTCTAGAAGCTGGAATCACCAGCAGAAGCTCTTCCACAGAGTATTAAATAAAGTGTGTTCAGTGCTCATTCCCTGAGTCGTGTCACTTTATTTATTATGACTCTGCTCGTATACTGAAATATTCTGATGTTAAATTCAATATTTGGCTTGATGACTGCATCTGCTGGAAACTGTGTCAATAGCCCACACAGAAATCCCCTTACTGATGAAAATGCTGATGGTCAAACACTTATTTCCCCCGCTGTATATAATTTAATCTTGGGTATGGAGTAATCAGGTATTATATAAAAGATTTGAGGTGAAGCTATATCTCTGTATGTTTGCTGGTGCATGTTTTATTGACCTGAAGTGGTTTTGTGGAGTACATTTAGAAAACCAGTTTATTATACCTTTTTTGCATGTTGCATTGATATATAAATATATAATTTACCTCAATCTCAGTATTGCAACACAGGACATTAATATTAATAGTGCCCCGGGATATAAAGATGCAGTGATTTAGAGTTTTAAACATAAATACTCAACTTCTTATTTGTATTTTTCTGTATTTAACACAAATCACATGCTTGAGGTAAAGTTGGTTTGCTATTGGCACATTCAGACTTTAATAAAAAGCTTCAATAAAATATTAAACATCATGTCTAACACAGATTGATTATAATGACACGGACACTCCACAACATCAGCACTGTTTACCTGACTGTCATCATCATATCATTTCAACATTTACAATTAACAAAAAAAAACCCTTTCCTGAAATCATTAATATTATTATTTTAAGTCTGAATGTGCGAATATAAAACCAACTTACCTCTATATATTAGTCTGTTTCAGTCTACCTGTGACAACTCTAACTTACTCCCGCTGTCAAACTACGTGTGTGTGTGTCTCTCTCTCTGTTTTGGGTTCAGTCAGAAGACGCTTATGGACACGTGACTGCCATCTGTCACTCCGGAGATGAACAGCAGCAGCGCGACGGCACTCTTCATTTACAGAAAGTCATTTTGGTGCTAGATTTAGCAACTTTTCATGCAACATTAAAAACAACTACATTTAGCAGTCTTGACATTAATTTGTTGAGTGAGAGACCTTAAAGTGCTGCAATTTAAGAAGACACACGCAATTAAAACACACCAGCAAATTAAAAAAATATCCTGATCAGTTTGACACGTGTTACAAATCCTCACAACCCAAACACATTATTAAAACTTGCATTTAATAACAACACATGCTGTCATTGTTCACTAATGAACTGAGCAATTACCGATCACTCAAGCTGTTAAAACCAATAAATAAAAGGCCAACACTGGAGCGAATGGGCTCTATGCACATATAGTTTTAAATGTGTGTGTGTGTGTGTGTGTGTGTGTGTGTGTGTGTGTTTTCTTTGGGGAATAATGGTTTACATTTATTACCTGTTTTAACAGAATCATTTAAATAGAAACACAATGATGT
This sequence comes from Danio rerio, assembly GCF_049306965.1. Lineage (NCBI taxonomy): Eukaryota > Metazoa > Chordata > Actinopteri > Cypriniformes > Danionidae > Danio > Danio rerio. The sequence goes on from NC_133192.1 coordinate 38,598, forward strand.
GCGTCTGAACTAACATGAACTCATCTTTAGCCGCTCTTTTTATTAATTTGTCATCATTTTCATTTTTTCCGAAAAATAGTTTCAACACCAAACATTGTTGTTTTAACTCAGAAACGTTTAAAATAAGTTCTTGGTACATTCGAAAAATCCATAAAACTTATTTTTAGGTTAGACCATGTCTAATAAACAGGACACGACTCTTATTTTGTTTTTGCTTAGTGACGTCATCACGCCGCGCCGCGCTCCTGCTTCTGTTTTCATCCGGCTGGAGAAAGGTTTGTTTTTAAACAGTTTAATCACACAAAAACAGTTTAACAATTGTTATTAATATTTTTAGCAGTACAACATGAATTATGTGCTGCTGGGTGTATTATTGCAATGCCTTTCAAACACCAATGCAGGCTATTTGCGTGAGTAAAGCGCGTTCATTCCTATCCGCGCATGAAGGAAAAGCTGCCTCTCATTTCGCTCTTAATATCTAGATCTGCTTGATCAGAAATCCAGTCACTGACTATCCGTGACGGCAGAAACAGTTTTTAGACAGTCCAAGTGGACTGAATCAAACGCTTCTCAAAGCGATTCAGTGATCCGAGTCACCGCGCGGTACCGACTCCTGCTGGTCAAACAGCGCAGGCGCAGCAGTTCTATCATTACAGTGGACATATACTGCGTTCAGGTTTCAGTTCAGTAATTAACACAACTCTGCCTGTGTTTTTACTCGTTTATTGTGGAAATGATATGAATTAGATGTACAGTTCACCCACAATGTACTCAAATAATAACAGAAATGCAGCAAATGAAAACTATTTCATTGTCTAAATGGGCTGATGGTTGATCTCTGAGAGCTGTTCTGTATAGGACTATGTCACTCATTTGCTTCTCAGATTGCTTTTCTTGATTAAAACACTGTTGAAACCCTGTCATTGTGCTTGTCATTGTGCTTGTCCTCAGCCCAGATGAACCTCCTGCTAATTCAATGTGTAAAGGCTTTTTCAAAGTGATTTTAAAAATTATTGTAAGAGATATAAATGCAAGGCCAGGTTTACAGTAGCTGGAAATATATATTTTTTGATCCATAAAATGTCCAGCCGTTATCAGCGTGCAGTGAATCTTGGGACATTCGAGGCCGAGGATCCACCGGTTGTGTGCTTCATTACCTGGGAACCGGAGGACGTGTTTGGAGGCTGTGTTTGAAGGAGCCTTTTATTTTTTTCTAAATGAGACCGCATTCATCGTGCCGTGATGATGCAGCACACTTCAAATGCATCCTGAGGATGCAGCCTCTGAAATGGGACACAGCTACTGAACCGTATGAATAAATGCTAGTCTTTGTATGATGTTTTGAGGAGGACAAGCTTAGGTCAGGCCCTGTCACGTTATTTATAAGTGTAAATGTACGTGTCTGGTAGAATGACCCATAAATCTTCTGCTGAACACAAGATATTTTGTAGAATGCTGAAACCATTGTCTTCCATAGTAGGAAAAACTAAACCGATGGACGTCAGCAGTTACAGGTTATCTTATCGTGTTCAACAGAAGAAAAACCTAAACCGGTTTGGAGCAAGTGAAGGCTGAGTAAACGAGGACTTGAGACTTCAGTTTTGGATGAACTGTGCCTTTAAGGCCATTAACTCTCATTCTGATTGGCTGCTGAGCTGGAGAGCTGATGAGGCAGTCAGAGGTTAGGGTTTGGAGTTATTCATATTTATGTTGATATTTTCTCCCCTCTGAAACTCACAGAGACTCCATGAGACCCGTGAATGTGTAATTCTGAAGATGGCGTTGATTAAAGAGGAATGTGAAGACGTGAGGATTGAAGAAGCTTTCAAAATCAGAGATGAAGATGCGGAGGAGCAGACAGGTTGGTTTTCCTCATCTGATGCTCGCAGCTCTGCAGAAATCACACGTGTTTTAATTATAAATGGTTTTATTTGACCTGAGCCTTGTGTGGACACAAATGACCAGATAACACAGAGGCAGCCCGTACTACACAAATATTGTGAGCAACATTAAACCCAGTGTCTAACATGGAAATGGTCATATTGATAGTATTGATATTGATAACACTAACTACACATGGTGAGGTGAGGTGTATGCTGAAGATATGGGGAAATTCCTCTAAACAGTGTGACACCGCTACTACTCGCACACACACGTCATCATGTCGTCACTAGCACACTCATGGAGCGGCCATTCTCAACTCATCCATATGGAAGTTGAGTGTAATGCAGTGTGTGATCATCAACACTGATCTACTGTATGGATGAACTGAAACACTCTGCTGAGCTCACATCATGCCATGAGACACTCACTATTGCGTCTGGTGTTTCTGACGGAGCGCTGTGACATCATGCACTCCAGCACTAAGTGTGGCTGTCTCGTAACACAAACAGCACAGCGCACTGCTCTGATGTCAGCTAAACAGCAGACTGTACAAGTGTGGCCAGCCTAGCATGCAAACAGTAGTGTTGGACTGTATTTGGAGGATTGCTCTTCATTTAGAGCTGGAAAGTGTGTCAGCCTTTGGGTTTCGTCAGGTGTTCGTCTGGTGGATCATGCTGAAAAAGCAGGAAGCTGTTCTTTATTTATGTAGTGCTCATATTCATGAATATAACCACAAGAGAAGAAGATTAATGCCGAGCTCAGACTGCAGGATTTAGCCGTGTCACAGGTGTTTTCACACTGCATCTCTCTGGGCTGTTGCATTCAGCTGTTTTTAATTCAGTCAGCTTTGCGTTTAACGAAAGATTTAATAAACTTTTACAGCTGAGAACAATGGTTTGTGTCTTTTTTGTGTCAAACAGATAAGCTGGATAAAGCACATGCAGGACGGTTGTTTTCTCAGAATAAACCCCTCAGTCAGTGCTTTGCATTAGGCTGCGGATATGCCTGTCAGCCTTTATTCTGCAATAAACCCCTGGATGTGCTTCATCCCTGACTGAATATCTGTGTAATATGTTGGGTGGTAATTTTAAGGCTGTTGGTGACATTTTGTCATGAACACAACACACTGTAAATGTAAAGATTTAGTTGCTTGTTCGTATTAAAAATCCTTCTTTTCACATTTGTAAGTGTCAGTTTTGCAGTCGTGTTGCTGTTGTAGATGGAGTGTTCGGGGGAAAAATCTCTCGTAATACCCAAAGTTTGTAGTGTGGTCCTAAAAAACCATCACTTGATGGGCTGTGTGGCTCTACCCCTTACTCCTACACCTCCAAACAAAAGAGAATAGGGACAATCTTAAGGCTGATTTATACTTTTGCCTGGTGCCGCGTCGTGGACCTCCGCTGACTGCACGTGTACCTCACGAAACGAACGAGGCTTTTATACTTGATGCATTCGCTGTTTGTGATATTCTTTACAACAACAGGGGGCGCTCAAAAGACACTGAGCGTAAAATCAGACGAATAAACAGAAAAGTAGGAAGTTTCCGGAACTACGTCATATCGTTAATTTCACTCCATACTTTTAAACTAATTATTTTTACTTTTATTTTTATAATTATAAAGATTTTTATAACCATTCAAGATTTCTAAATCAAACTTTGATGCATCACTTGCTTTTGGTCACATTTCAGACAGTTAAAGTTACCTGTATTAGCTACATATTAAAGCTAAATATCAGTGACAGCAGAACATGGGCAGCTCTACTAATATAAATGTTTATTATGGCAAGGTAAAAAGTACACTTACTAAATAATAGAGACGTTTTATGGATTTAGCCCACTCCATAATTCACATTACTGTCTGGCTAGTTTGTGTCCTCTGCTTATGCTAAAAAGACAATAATGGTCCAACATCCCTGACATCAATCACCAATAAAGCCCAGAGAAACAGGGCATCAGTATCCTGTAAACCGACAGCTTCAAATTCTCCCTTCCAGTTATTAAAGGAATAATTCAGTCTCTTCATTTTAGTTTTGTAACTGTTAAATTGTTTTACATTCAAACTGTGCTATACACATCAGAGTAAAACCTGGTGGAAACACAGTTTCTGTGATTGTGTATCCGGGTCGCCACTGTTGCCATGGCCTGTGTTTTTTGTTTTAATAATCTCATCCCTCAAGTTTCTCTAAACATTTTAACAAAAACTCTCCTCCTTTTCCATGGCTGTTGCGATTTCTTGCCAGGAGTTATTGGTCATCTGGTTCTCCCTATGATCATGCATGAACGGATCATAAAGCGGTGTGTACAGTTGTACTGTTTCAGACAAAACCTCTTCAAAGTGTTTCATATTCAACTCAAATCAAACGTGGCGCCACACGGACTGTTTGCTCGAGTCAAAATAAGTTTGTGCGCTCCGCCAGCTGAAATCATGCCATCTCGAAGGTTCACTTTGGGTGTGCGCAGCATCACATTCTCCATGTGCACTCAAGCTAACAACCAAACCAGTCAAGTATAAACCAGGCCTTAACCCTTCAGGTGAATGTGCAAACCGATAGCCAAAGGGAAGGGCTAAGAATTAGGGATTTGGCCTTAATCTGGGCTTCATCTCTACTCGTACTTGCTTTTCCCTCAGATCTGCTGGTGCTGAAGAAAGAGACAGAAGATCTGGAGGACACTAAAGGGAAAGACCCGTTCGGCAGAGAAGAACTGGATGACACAGAAGAGAAAGACCTGTTAGAGGAGCGTCAGGACTTCACCAGCACAGACGCAGCAGCTGAGGAGAGCGAGGACTCCATCAGGTTGTGCTGTCCGCAGTGTGGGAAGAGCTTCAGCAACAGGGGGAACCTGAAACTGCACCTGATCGTCCACAGTGGGGAGAAGCCCTTCATCTGCCGGCTGTGTGGAAAAAGTTTCTCCAGGAAAGGTAGCCTGAAGACACACATGAGCATCCACAGCGGCGAGCGGCCACACACCTGCTCACAGTGCGGACGCACCTTCAACCTTAAGGGGAACCTGCGGGCTCACTTCAAGGTGCACACCGGCGAGAAGCCCTTCACCTGCGCATGCTGCGGAAAGAGCTTCACACGCAGAGATATCCTGAACAACCACATGACCGTCCATCTGCGGGAGAGCTGTGTGACATGCCACCAGTGCGGCATGAGCTTCAGTAAACACGCTAACCTGAAGGTCCACATGAGAATCCACACATGACGGAAGACTGAGACCATCGACAAGCTTTCCGAGATGAAGCGGCTCTTTATACAGCTGTGGAAACCAGGCAGAGATGCCTCTGAACACAGCGCTCAACTCAACACCCACTCTCAATCTGACCTCTGAACTCGACTCTGAACTCTTGAACTCGGAGTTCTTGCACTGGTCGGGTGTTTTTTATCAGATGCTGATGGTTTGGATGGCACTGGCTGCAGAACGACTAGACTATTCAGCTTAATCAGTGCTGTGTTTACAGCGGGGATGGACAGTAGCAGAAGTGTGGATGTAGAGAAATATCTTCATTCGCCTTACAGACACTCCACTCAATCACTTACGACTGCATGACTGACACTGTCCTTTAAACGATGATTTATCAGGAGTCAACCGAGAGTAATAAACCACATATGATTTATGTGTCCGGTGGCCTTCCAGCTGCAACCCAGTGCTGGAAAACACCCATACACGCTCATTTATTCACCATTGTTGGACAGTGGGGGAAACCAGAGCACCCGCAGGAAACCCACAACAACACTGGCAGAAATGCCTCCTGCCCAGCCGCTGAGCCTCTAGAGCAGGGGTGTCAAACTCAATTCCTGGAGGGCCGAAGCCCTGCACAGTTTAGTTCCAACCCTGCTCCAACACACTTACCTGTAGGTTTCAAACAAGCCTGAAGGACTCAATTAGTTTGGTCATGTGTGTTTAGTTAGGGTTGGAACTAAACTGTGCAGAGCTGCGGCCCTCCAGGAACTGAGTTTGACACCTGTGCTATAGAGGAATAATATAATTGGTAATACTGTGAAAAATCTCCTTGCTCCGCTAAACAGCACTTCATTTAAGCAGGAGGGCAGACCATTGAAAGTCTTTAGCTGCACAATAACAGCTACAGATTCTGGAGGAGCAGGACAGTAGATGTTTTAGGGGCTGATGGCACTGAACACGCTTTCTGATCTGAGAACATGAGCTGCACCTCATTGCGTTAAAGCCATTTGGTAAAGAAGTGTGGTGCTCGAGCGTTGATATTCCAATAACTGTAATATTTAATAATGTTGTAATATTGAAGATTTGTGAAGTCGTACAGCTCTAAATAATTGGAAACAATGACCACTAGTCTCTCCTCCATCTTTAAAGGTCTCCGTAGTCTACATGACAACACAAACTCTGCTGTCACCTCAACAGAAGCCCCGCCTCTGCTTTCATTTGATTGGAGAATAAAACAGACTGATGTAATGCGCTTTTCTACACTAGGAGCTGCCTTTTTTCAACCACAAGAGCATGCTGGGCAAGATAAAAAAAAAACATTGGGCCCACTGGTGTAAAAACAATAAGAAGAATGCACAAAAAGACATTTTAATATGCAAGTGTACTCATTTTTACTAACTGTAACACGTTTAACCTGTAATACACGTCAACATATTTACCCAGATTTAAACAACTAAGTTTGCAAGCCACAAACACTCATTTAAAAAATAAATAGTATATGATTATGACATATAAAACATGAATCAATTGCATTTTTGTTAATGAATAACATTCAAATATACGCATAATTAACTGGAATAGCAGGAGACATTTGTGCTTGTTTCACTCTGAGATTTACAGAAAACTCTGCATTAGATGCTGGACAGCGGGTAAGATAAGATGTTGACAATGAGAAGGAAACCTGTGTGTTTTCAGCAGGGTGAATTAGTGAGGTGGAAAAATACTAGACTATTTAATGAAACATGCTGAATGTGGCCTGTTTTTCCTCACATATCACACAGTATTTCTGTGATTATGCGCATCACTGCATTTATTAAAGCGAGTCCTAATAGTGCACTGCTAAAGCCACACAGCAGAACACACCTTCCCTTTCAGCTTTTCTTTTCTTCCTCTTTTCAGCTCCAGAAAGACGTTGTTTGGACGTCATTTCATTGCAAAATAAAATTGGATTAAGATTGATTAAAATAGCAAAGACACTTGTGACATTATAATATTCACGCTGATGTTGGGTTTTTATTATTGTTTTCAGCTGTTTGTTGTGTGTGATTGAAGCCTTGGTTTATACTTCTGCGTCAAGTGACCGGCGTAACCATTGGCGCATGCAACGCCCGTAGCTGTGCATTTCTGCGTGCTGTTGGTCTGCATTACACTTCTGAAACGCTAGTGGGCAGTGAGGTGTAAATGTCGAATGTCGTGTAAACTCGCTCATATTGAGGCAGGAACCAGCGGACGTGCAACAACTTTAACCATGAGGTAAACACAGAACAGAACGGAGCGATTCTTTTTATGAAATGTGGAGGTTATTTTTTATACTGTGGTTGTGAATTTTATCACGTTTAATGGACTTTGTGCATTGATCGCGTGTTATTGACTGAAAAACACACATACACACATTCCTGGAACCGGCAGAGCGACGGAGCGGATTATAGGGTCGCACAAAGTGACCATCTGGACGCTCCCTGATCAATGATGCGGAGCGTGTGGGACTGACCCCTGATCAGCGCTGCAGTTTCAGCCTGAGCTCAGATTATAAGGACACTCCAGGCGCCTGCTAAAAACAGCCAGAAAACACCAGCGTGTCTGAAGACCCTCGCCTCATTTCACTTCATTTTATCCCTGAAATCGTACATCAGTCCATTTTATACAAGTTTTCCTAATATTTATGCATTATTTATTTATTTATTTATTTATTCAGCTTCACCTAAAGCTGCACGATATACATGGTGTCAGCCTCGATTTCTCAATGTGTGCATCCACAACAGACGGGATCTGCAGTGTTGAGTCTGGATTATAGCTGCTATATGTCAGAGCCACAAGAGCTTGCTGGAGCTATCAGTCCTTTAGGGGAGGAGCTATTAGTCATTTAGGGAGGAGCTATCAATCCTTTAGGGAGGAGCTATCAGTTTGTTAGGGAGGAGCTATCAGTCCTTTAGATTGAAATAGATCTCTTTACTTAATGGGAAAACATGGAACAGGATTATGAAATCCGTGTCAGGAGTATGAGACAGTGAAACATGTATTGATGTCATGTGGTCAATTTATATAAGAAAGACAAGAAATGGTAACTCAACTGATAAGTTTAGGAAATGCAGAAATAAGTATCAAAAGTATATTAGAATGTGCAGAAGAAAGGAAGGGAGTGTTTGATGAATTTCTGGACTGGAAACTGGACTGGAAAAAAAAAATAAAGAGTAAAAGAAAAATAGTACAGAAGGGGGCAGTAATTCAACAAACAGGATGCTAGCTGCCGTTAAAACCTAAAGAAGAAGAAGAAGAAGATGTAGAAGAAGAAGAAGAAGAAGAAGAAGAAGATGCTCTGGTTTCTGCACTGCTTCCAGAAACTGCTCAGAAGACCCTAAACTGGACATGTTGACTGATTTGAGTGAGTTCAACCCAATGGAGTCAGACAAAAGCTGTTTTATTATCTCTTTGATCATATTTGGCTCTGTATATAGCAGGACTGCACATTTTAAATGTTTTATGTGGTGGAATTAAATGAGTAGGGTCACGTGATGCGTCGGAGGTAAGTGGACATAACCAAGCGAGCTCCCGAAAAATCGTTTAATATTACTTTAAATAAGCACTGAAACTCTGTCCAAATATTGGAAAATCGCTACCTGGCATTGGTGAACAACGTGGAATAATGGAGCGTCGACAAAAGACTAAGAAAGATGAGCATAAAACTGCCAAAACTACTGAGAGAAAGTCCCCACACAAAGGGGCCGAAGCTAACGTCTCTGAGGTGGAAGGCTCAGCGGCTGTACTCGTCGCTGCAGTAAAAGAGTTTCGCGAAATCATCGGAACTGTCAAGCAGGAGCTGATATCTCAAATGTCAGAGCTTAAAAACTCCATCCAGGGCTCACTCGATGCCATTATGGCATCAGTGTCTTCTATGCAAGGCCGGGTATCTGCAGCTGAGCAAAGAATTAGTGATGTGGAAGACACAGTCGCGGGAAATGAGCGATCCCTCAGTCTTCTTAAAAAAGACAACGAGGCTTCGAAAAATAAGCTAGAATATATGGAAAACTACAACAGACGTAATAATATCCGCTTGGTGGGACTGAGTGAGGGAGCAGAAGGCCGGGACACGATTGAGTTCTTTAACACTTGGCTACCGAATGTTTTGGGACTTTAAAATGTAACCACTCCGTTTGTCATTGAGCGCGCTCACCGAGTCACGGCGGCGAGGATTCCGGGAAAACCCGCACGACCCTTCCTCATTCGATTTTTGAGATTTCACAACCGTGAAAGCATTCTACGTGCTGCCAGGGTCAAAGCTCCAATTCTCATCGAAGGAAAGAGAATCGGATTCTATCCGGATTTTTCCTCAGAGGTCATGAGGTCAATGATTCCAGGTCTCAAGGCATTAAAGGAGAAGAATGTTAAATGTCATCTTGTGTACCCTGCTTGTATACGGATTCAAACGGATGACGGCGAAACATTGTTCTGTATTGCACCGAACGAAGCATCAAAGCACTTGTCGGAACTTAAGTGAGTAGCGTTAGCGGTGTATTTACTGTCCTCAGGAGGATGAATCCGATTTTGCAATGGCCCTGACAGATTTATTGTATTATTTTTTGAGGGAACCGGGACTCTACATGACAATAGACTAAACGTGGCATCAACCCTCTCTCATTGACCAATAACACAAAATGTTCAGGACAATACTTTTAGACACTATTTTTTACCAGTGACTTGCTTATACCAGTGTTTTTTATGTGCAAGGGGAGCTCGTGGTTGGGATTTTATTTTGGTTTAAGAAAGTACAGCTAAGTACGAGCTAATCTTTTCTCAACAGTTTTTCTCTTGGCTGCTGTAAAGTTTTGGTTCAGTATCTATGTTTAGGTTTTGTACTTGCATATTTCTTTTATTCCTTTTTTTTCTTCTTTATTGTTTCATTTTCTTTTGGAGGTACGTCAACATTTCAAATCTGTGGAGAATCTGGCTCAATCTGGATGGAGTTCAAAATGGTTTTAATATGTTGTTTTTTTATTGATTACATATGCTGAAACCATTAAAATTAGTTACATTTAATGTGAAGGGTCTACATAGTCCAGTAAAAAGGAAGAGAGTTTATACATATCTTAAGAAATTGGGGGCAGAGATAGTTTTTCTGCAGGAAACGCATTTGACAGAGGCTGAACATAAGAAATTAAAAAGGGAATGGGTAGGCCAAGTATTTGCTTCATCATTTAATTCTAGATCAAGAGGGGCTGCTATATTAATAAATAAAAATATACCATTTACAGTTACAAAGTCAGTCCTTGACCCCTCAGGAAGACATGTAATGATACAGGGACATATGTATTCTGAACAGTGGACGATGTTGAATATTTATGCCCCAAATATTGATGACCACTTGTTTATGCAAAATGTTTTTCTCCAAATTGCTCAATCATCAGGCTCACTCCTGGTAGGTGGAGATTTTAATTTTGTTTTAGACAATATACTAGATAGATCTTCAACTAAACCAGTGCCCCTTTCTAAAGCAGCTAAATCTACTACTACATTTATGAAAGATCTGAATTTAGTGGATGTATGGAGGAAAAAACACCCTCAAGAAAGAGACTACTCTTTTTATTCGCATCCCCATAATACACACACTCGTATAGATTATTTCTTGTTGCCCTCTCAACTTCTATACAGAGTACTAGATGTTGAATATCTCCCTCGATTACTGAGTGATCATTCTCCCCTTGTAATGTCACTGTCCATTCCAGAAAAAATAAAAGGAACTTACAGGTGGAGACTAAACCATACTCTTTTTAAACAACCTGAATTTCATAAATTTATAAGGGAACAAATTGATACTTTTACTGCAACAAATAAACCCTCATGCTCTAATAGTTTTATAGTATGCGACACTTTAAAAGCTTATCTTAGAGGTCAAATAATTTCCTACACTAAGGGGCTGTTAAAAAACAAAAATTCAAAATTAAGTACTTTAGAAGTTGAAATACTAACACTTGAAAAATTGTACCACAAGTCGCAAACAAAGGATATTTATAAAGAATTACTAAACAAAAAGATTAAATACAATAAATTGAACACCTACCAAGCAGAGAAAGCTATTATTTACTCTAATCAACGTTATTACGAACTCGGTGAGAAAGCTCAGATAGTCTTGGCCTGGCAATTAAAACGAGAGGAACAGAAACAAACAATAAATGTTATTAAAACTGGTGACAAGGAAACATGCAACCCGGAAGAAATTAATAATGTATTTAAGCAGTATTACACAGAATTATATACCTCTCAATCATGTATAGATCAGTTACAAATGAAAGCTTTCCTCTCCTCAGTCCATTTACCATATCTCTCAGAGGAAGACAGATCTAGTCTGGATCAGCCTTTTTCTACTTCTGAACTGATTGATGCTATTAATCTATTGTCTAATAATAAATCACCAGGTGAAGATGGTTTTCCATCAGAATTCTATAAAGAGTTTAAAGATTTGCTCGTGCCATATTTAATGGATGTTCTTAGTCAGGCTGAGGTGGAAAAAAGTTTTCCAGACTCCTTTTCAAATGCTATAATTTCAGTAATACTCAAAAAAGGCAAGGATCCAAATAACTGTGCCTCCTACAGGCCAATCTCACTCCTCAATGTAGATTATAAAATAGTCACTAAAATGGTAGCTAAAAGATTAAAAATGCGACTTCCTCAATTGATTAATCCAGATCAAACCGGTTTTGTAGTTGTAGTAGAGATTTTTTAACATTATTCACACTGCTAAAGAAAAACATATGCCAGGAATAGCCGTCTCTCTCGATGCCGAAAAGGCTTTTAAACGAGTTGAGTGGTCATACTTATTTGAAGTACTAAAAAAGTTTGGATTTGGAACTGTATACATAGAGCTAATTCAATCACTTTATAAATCCCCAAAAGCTGAAATTATTACAAATTGTATTATTTCTTCTTCAATACCTTTGTATAGAGGATGTAGACAAGGTTGCCCCATCAGCCCAGCTCTCTTTGCCCTTGCGATTGAACCTCTAGCTGAGGCTATTAGATGTAACCCCAACATAAAAGGCTTTAAAACTGGCCCTGAAATACAAAACATATCTTTGTTCGCCGATGATATTCTTTTGTTTCTTACTGACCCTGTAGACTCCATATCTAATTTACAGAATGTATTACAGTCATATAGTACTTTTTCTGGATATAAAGTTAACATTGATAAAAGTGAAATTTTGCCTTTAGCAGGTTTTGATTATACTTCATTAAACACTTTCTTTTAAATGCTCACCTGCTGGCATTAAGTATTTGGGTATACATGTAGATGGCAACCTAAAAAATCTCTATAAAATAAAATTGGCTAATCTTTTAGAAAAAACTGGCAGAGATTTAACAAACTGGATGGATTTACCACTCACATTATTTGGTAGAATTAATGAAGTTAAAATGAATGTTTTGCCCAGGTTCTTATGTATTTCACTCTCTTTCAATATCAATACCTAAATCCTTTTTCACCTCTCTTAACGCACTAATAAGATCATTTATTTGGCATCGAAAAACCCCAAGGGTTGGTCTTGACAAACTGGCTTTAGACTGCAGCAATGGAGGACTTAGACTCCCCAATTTTAAGATGTATTATTGGGCAGCCTAATCCAGGTATCTAGCACAGATGTTCGCAGAAACCCCCTACCTGTCATGGCTTAATATGGAGACATTTGAGATGAAAGAGGACTGTCCCACTAATATACTATATGCATGGGATGAAAACTAGAACCAATAACCCTATGATTATCCACTCAGTACAAATCTGGAACAAACTTCAGTTGATGTTGGGACAAGAGGCATTTCTCTCTCCCAAAACACCTTTATGGGGGAACAGATTGCTTCCAATGTGCTTTAAAAACAAAAAAAATAAAAAATTTGGGCAGATAAAGGAATTACACATCTAGAGCATTGTTTTGATTATGGTGTTTTAATGTCATTTGAACAATTAAAAAATAAATATAACATGACCAATAAAGATTTCTTTAGTTATTTGCAATTAAGGGATTGCTTAAGGGTCAAATTAAAAAATTATCCCAAGATACCCTATTTAACTGCGATAGAGGAACTTGTTTTCTCTGATAAACCATTACATAAAACTATTTCCAGAATATATGATGCTTTGATGCTTAGACAACATTTGACTGACCCAGATAACTCTAAAACTAGATGGGAACAGGATTTGGGGATAACACTAGAAAATGACCTGTGGGGTCAGCTCTGTAGAGATGGGGTAACCTCGACTTTGAATTCCAGATTTAGACTAATCCAGTTTAATTTCTTACACCAGCTTTATTATACTCCATCCAGATTACACACATTTAAAAACAGTATTTCTCCTCTCCGCTTCAGATGTGGTATAGAAGAAGGTACATTTTTGCATTCTACATGGCTGTGCCCTAAAGTGAAAGTGTTGTGGGTACAAGTATGTAATATTATATCACAGTTTCATGGAATTGATTTTCCATTGGATCCAGAGATATGTTTATTGGGTAATTACACAAATTCTAACCTCTAGCATAATTATGCTATTAAACGTACCGAAATGTTGCTGACAATAGCTAAAAAATGCATTGCTTTAAAATGGAAAACAGACATTGATGTATCAATTGGACTGTGGATCTCAGAAGTTTGTAACTGTATAAAATTGGAGAAGATCACATGTTCTTTGAGAGGAAAGGATGAAGTATTTAAAAAGATTTGGAATCCATTTTTGAACTACATAAAAACAGTACCACTTGATTTGATTTGACAATGTTTTTGTTTCTACTGGCTTATACTGTATCTCCTTCTTTTTTATTTATTTAATTTTACTTGTTTATTTTATATATTTTGTATGTTTTAATTTAGTTTGTTTGCTTTTTGTTTTAATGTTCTGTATTGTTAATTCTTGAAAAAGCGAAATAAAAATATATAAACATGGAATTAAATGAGTAAATGCACAGTAAATGTTAGTGTAATCCATTTCTGCAGTTGTCTAATTTTTCACTGTTATTATACTGTTTGGTGTGAAAGTGCCTTACTAATAAATATTCCTACACTATGCCATTGAGGTGAAGTTAGTTTTATATGTGCACATTCATTTATCCAACTCGTGAAACACTCCAGATGTAGTTTACCATGGTGCTTTGAATATTAGTCTTGAAACTACACGTAAACATGGCCTCAAACCAACATCAGCAGCACTATTTACTTGACTGTGAACACTGCTGTTCTCTGATATTTACTGGCAGCTCATATAATTTCACTATTTAGAATTTGCAAAGAATACTCTTCTGAAACTATATCATTAAGGAGAAAGTCTGAATGTGTGAATGTAAAAGCAGCTTTACCCCAATCGGCATGCGTTTGCTGACGTTCTGCTCAGTGCTGCTGTATTTCCATGTCAATGTTGGTCAGTTTATCCAGAGGAGTTTTAGCCATGATTGTGTTTCTTGAAATAAAATGAACTGAAAATTGCCTTTTGAATATTATACATTGTATTTTTAAAGGGTATTGAATATTTTGTAAGTAAAATCTCGAAATTGAATATGAATTATTGAATTTATAAGTATGAAAACGTGTTTGAAATATTTTTCGTTGAAATATTCACAGCTTAAATAAACAGCTATGTTAAATTTCAGGACCTAAAAATACAAACCCTGGAATTCAAGTCATTAAAATGCAAGAACTTGTTAATTCGATGTATTATTTTTTTTCAGTTTGTTATTCAATAAGCTTTTTAATGCAATAGTTTTGGCATTGATTTTGTTCCATAGATTAGTGAGCGCACGAGCAGTGCTGATAAAGAGTGTGTTTGTGTGCATGGAGATGTATTATCCCCCCTCCCTGTTAAATTTGGTCTAATCCGTGTCCTGAAACACCCCCTTTCCCCTCCCCCCTTTCACTTCTCATTCTAACTGAGGGAGCGATTCGTTTGTGAATGATCCTCCGTTACAAATGACTCGTTCTCTATAGCCGTCAATAACAGCAGTTTCTGGCAGCGCAGCGTCGTGTTGTCATATTTCTTTTACATTGTTTGCTGATTTTATTAAACTAAACTAGTATAAGTCGAGTGTTTAGTGTGAGTTACTGCGTAATGGTCAGTGCAGTAAGAGACTGTATTATCATCAATAACAGAACTTGTGGAGCAATAAACTTTATAACATATGAAAACATAATAAACTGAATCTTCTGAACTCCCTTGATGTATAAACTCTATATATGTATATATGCTCTGTTTTTAATAGTGCTTTTGCCATGTTTTTGTGGTTATAATGTTATGTAGATATTTTAAATATATCTGCCATTTCAACTGTGAAATAAAAGTGTCCCTTAAGCTGCAAATGTTTGTTTTGGAAAATATTGAATTACTATTTAATAAAATAATAAAAATATTTACTTGATTCAATTAATATTAACTAGTATATTCATAATGAATATTACCTAATAATTACACAGAACATAAAGAAAAGATGAGTAAGAAACACAAAGAAATATCAGCAATGTTCTCTTGGGTTTTTAATTGGATGCAATAGTAATCTGAGTAAAAGTTACAGTCTATAGATGAGTACTGTCAATGCAATTTACTTGTTTTTTTTACATCAAAAAATAAGTGGTTATAGTAAGTAAATATCACTTAGAAATAGCCAGAGTAAAGATTACAAGCACTGTCTGTGTGGAAAAAGTTGCCTACCTTTTTTTAAGTAAATGTCACTCCAGTCCAGTGCAACGCGGGTTAAGATACAATAAGTGTTTAGTATACAGTCGTAAAGTAAATTCTTCATAATGTCTATATCAAGCTTTTTTTATGCTACAAAGAGTTTACAGATTAGGAGCTAGAGGAGGAGCTAGAAGTCCCGCTTGAGACTAAACTAGTAATATTAACTAGTAACTACATCTTGTGCAACAGTACTCGCAGCGGTGTTCTAATCACTGTTGCACCACAGTACGTTCACCACAGCATCCACATTCAGCGCTGGTCTGATCCTGCGCGCAGCCGCACAGCTGCTGTTCTCCATATTCCGCTGTCAGCAATGCTCCTCGTCAGCGGAGGACTGCAGCGGCCTGTCTGTCCATCACTGGTCTTGCACCAATAGTAACCATAGCCGTATGTGGCACACGGGTGGTCATGTCTGCAGGGCTGTCCATCAGCTGTGATCAGTGAATACTGCGGTGAACACCTGATCAGCTGCCGGCCAGAGTAACACCTGTAATCCTGCAGTTTGTCCTGGTACAGACAGGCAGAGGAGCAGCAGGGCTTGGGTTCGAGTCCAGTGTGACATGAACAATAGCCTTCAAACTCGTGCCGGCTGATGCAGAGCGAGCCATCGGCTGCAGTGTCCTGCTTCTCTGACACCAGCAGACATTCGACAGCATCTGACGCCACATCTCTCTGTATCAGCCTCCTCATGAAGGGGTTAAGAGGAGACACAACAGCAGTTATAAGACAAGCACTTCCAGAGAAAATCTTCAGGTCTTCTGTCACAGTGAAGTACGAGATCAAACTGTCGAAGGCTAGTGTTATGGTCATCTTCTTCACTTTGACTCCCTTTGAGGATGTGCTGTCGTCGCTGATGGTCCGCTTCAGTGCATTATATGTGTTCTGCAGGCTGGAGCTCATCTCCACTACTTGATTTTCTGCCCGATTGGTTAATTTCTTAAACGCTTCCTTAACCATGTCTAATTTATTACTGTCATCAAAACAATCATTAGCGAAAACTTCGATTGATTGACAAGTGTCTGAGAGTTCACCGTAGAGTTCACTGAGCCGAACTTTCAGGTTCGAGACGCTCATCAGGCTGATGCCTCCTTCTGGACGGTTTTTTCCCAGATAGCTGAAGGAGAAAGACTTTCCGCTGTCTGTCTTGTGTTGGTAGCAGACAGCCGTCCAGATGTGAGAGGGCACCACCACCCTTTCAGGTTCCTGAGACACTTCCTGCGGCGGTATTCGGATGTTTGTACTGGGTACCGTACCTGTGACAATGTAGGCTTTTGCAGAAGAGCCATCACTGATGAGCTTGTCTAATAAAAAGCTTCTCAGCGTGCTCTCCCAACTCTTCCAGTGTATTCTGTTGAAGCAGGCGTCCATCGGCACAGCGTTTGTTAGACTGAACGTCGCCATACGGCCTTCATCACATTGGAAGCTGTTGGGGTTCAGGTGTCCGCGGTCATAGCCGGTATCACTGTAGTCTTTGCTGATGGCCTGTTTCTCTTTATAAGTGTTCATATTAGAAGGACTCTCAGGAACCATGTAATCAGCTCTAGATCGAGGCTGTGAAATCTACAGAAGATACCGAGTGTTAGTTGGTACTGGTACTGCTGTTGCTACTCATGTTTCCTACTTAGTGTTTTTTTGTTTGTTTGTTTTTTACAAGGAAACAAAATCAGTTCTTTCTGACGAATTTTGAGATTTGATAAAGTATCCTCTAATGTATATTTCACACTGTGTGCAATGACAAAAGCTGAAGAACAATAACTTATTTAAGGAGACTGAAGAGCTTCAACAGCTAATGAAAGTTGTGTGTGTGTTTGTGTGTGTGTGTGTGTGTGTGTGTGTGTGTGTGTGTGTGTGTGTGTGTGTGTGTGTGTGTGTGTGTGTGTGTGTGTGTGTCAGTCAGTCAGTCAGTTACCTGAGGCTCAATGTGCCAGACGTCTGTCCTTCCAGCGCTGGTTCTGCAGTTGCGGTTCAGTGTGTATGCGCTGTAGAGAGGGATCCTGTGAGGAACAGAGTACAGTGTAGCATAATAAAAGCCTCCATATTCTACCTTCTGACAGATTTTCTTGGCATTCTGATTCATCCCAGTTGGTTCTTTGTCTTCATAGAAAAACCCTTTACACTCATTAAAGCTCCCGACCACTTTAGCCTGAGCGCTGAACGCTGTCAGCAGAACAGAGAGGAGCAGACCCTGAGCAAACATGCTGTGCAGACGCTCTTCTGTCAGAGAGACACCAGAACAGCTTTAGGAACACACTCAGCGTCTGGGATGATGAAATGGGCAATGTGGTCTTTTCGTAATCGAGGAGCTAATTTGAGAGCTGTAACTTACAGAAAGTTTGAGTCACATATGAGATTTGAGGAACTTTCCATTTCTGCTCAGTACAACAAATGCAGTGCTAGTGATTTTCACTTCTCCTTTATAATGGATGGAGTTTCACTTCTGCCTCTGCACTGAGGGGTTCTTCAATGGGTCTTACCAATCAAAACATTATTCATGTGTATCAGTTAATGAAGAGGCTTCATACCGATCTGAAGTACACTGGAGAACCACCAGGCTCAGTTCTTGATCCTTTTTTGGCATTATATACGCTACCGCTAGGAGATATCATTAAACAAACCTTGAGTTATTTTCCACTGTTATGCTAATGATGCACAACTCTACATCTCCTCTTAACCTGATCACAAATTAACCAAGTAAACAGATTGTATTTTACTGAAAATTTGATTATTGTTCGTGTAACTAAATTCAGATAAAACTGAGGTGTTGCTGATTGGAGCAACAAACTTCTCCTGCAAAAGCCCAGAACTCTGTCTAACTCTTTCAGTTCAGTCCTTATCTTGTTAAAAATGTGTGGGTGACT
The DNA here is from genome assembly GCF_049306965.1 of Danio rerio. Classification (NCBI taxonomy): domain Eukaryota; kingdom Metazoa; phylum Chordata; class Actinopteri; order Cypriniformes; family Danionidae; genus Danio; species Danio rerio. Next base: position 57,229 of record NC_133192.1, read on the forward strand.
TTTGACGGGCCAGATTTCAAGCATCTGTTAAACTGCATTTTTTATCTTCAAATAACGTACCATACTCCAGGTGTATTACGGCTCCTCACAGCCACTATACCAGGGGTCTCAAACTCAATTTACCTGGGGGCCGCAGGAGACAAAGTCTGGGTGAGGCTGGGCCGCATAAGGGATTTCACAAAAAAAAAGTCCTCAAATGTCATTATTAACAGTTTTAATTATTTCTTCTGAACATGAAGTGTCCTGAACATTAATAGAACATTGAGTGAAGATTATGAACAGTTCTTCTGAACATGGCATCTTTTGCCTACTCCTTACTGCCAGAGACTTGACAGCGCTTCTTCTCACAAATCTGAACCACATTTGGCTTTAGAGCGGAAGCAGCTGAGACCCTCAGTATGGCTTGAAGATGATCATCATTAAGTCTAGACCTGTACTTTGACTTATTGAAGTTCAAGGTGGAGAATAACTTCTCACACAAATATGTGCTCCCAAAAAGGCCAAGTCCTAGGGAAAAAAAGTGGGGGAACTCACTCAAAACTTCCATTCCCTCACCTAAAAAAAGGCGTATATATGTATAAATAAAACACCCCCACCCCACTCCACTCACATCAGTCTGTACCAGTCTGTATCTACCTATAATATATATAAGACAGGGCTCGAAATTAACTTTTTTACTTGGTAGCACCAAGTCTTCTACCTTGGTCTTGGTAGCTCCCAACTTCAAATATTTAGGAGCCCCAAAATAAATTTAGGAGCACTAGAAAAAATTTAGGAGCACCCACCAAAAATGATTAAGCACCGCTGCAAATTGCTTTTTAAGGGATTTATTGTATTTTAAAACAACATCAATAGGACTGACAAAAACCAAAATTAACTATCTAACTAATGCTGCGAAGACATTGATATATGTGTGCAATAATTCCAAAATGAATGTCTAATAATTATAGAATATTAGTGATGATGAAAATGACAATAATAGTAACAATGAATTACATTTCTCATTATGATACTGCCTTGAATGTGCATGAATGTAGGTTATCTGCTATAAAAAGTCTGTTACTTTATGAAAAATAAATGTATAGTTTGCATCAAACAAAAATGAAGCATTGCAGTAAGAAATATTTATTTTGTACTGCTGTTTTTATATGCATGTCAATTTAATAAATAATATTTCTGCTACAAAACAAACAAAAGATTATAATAAATCATTCAATTCAATGATGAAAGCTGCAAAGCAGTCATCAGTAAATAAATAAAAAAATAAATATACACCTCAAAAAATAATTGACAAAAGAAAGTAAGTAAAGTCTCACTTCTATCACTCTTTAAAAGTTTTGGTTTCACTTTGTGTCAATTTAAAGGTCTGAGATGATCTTCATGTTTCTGTGTTAGTGGAAAAGCAGGCGAGTCAGCCGACCCAATTTATGAGCAGGCAGAGCAGGATTCTTACGATGACCACCGGCGGAATACCGCTGTTTGTTATGAGCCGCAGTTTCAGTGTAAACTTAGTAAAGGCGAGCTTCTTTGGCGATGATATGTACAGTATTAGATTTGACTTTTAGCAGACATTTGCGCTGAACACGCAGTGAATGCAAGGCATGAGATTCGGGCACCTTCTCCATGAAGCGCATACTCGATTGATCTCAGCTGGCAGATCATTATTCACCACGTGACGTGTCATGATCGCTCTCATCTGCACCTCAATTTTAGGTGGGGTTTGCAAACCTGTGTGCTTTAAGTTTTTACTCTTCTGCCGTTTGCATTTCCCGTGGTCATAAAAGCTCCCTGACATCTGACAGCGGAAAGTCTTGAGTGATTGACAGCTAATATGAACCAATATAGCGGCAGGGAAGAGCGATTCAGCACATTTTTACAAAAAATCAAAACAGGTCGCACTACAACCATTATCTGCAGTCGCACTTATGCGCCCAAATATATTATGAGGTCGCATAGATTAATTTTCGGGCGCATATGCGACCAAAACGGTCGCAATTTCGAGCCCTGTAAGATGCAGGCTGTAGCTAAGTGGCAGGCAGGGGCGGGAACAGCTTACCTTGGTTCTTCCCGCCCGTCACAGCGTCTAACAAAGGGGCGGGGTGCATGGTGACGTCACCGGCATCCCCGTTCCTTTGTTTACACGGCGGGCGGGAAATGCCAGTGACTGCTGTGTACTGATAGAATCAGCGGAGCGGGAAGCGCTCTCTCTCCCCTCTCCGCTAATTCTGTCAGTGTACAGCGGTCGGCGCGAGCCACAAAATATTGTACTGAGGGCCGCAAATGGCCCGCGGGCCGCGAGTTTGAGACCCCTGCACTATACGCTCAATTGATTCTGGATCATTGCTCCTTGCTAGAATATTAAAGTCACCTTTAGGTACCTCCGGGAAGTTGGCCCCCCACCCAACACAAACCGTCAGCTAAATAGTCTATTCATTTGTGCTGGAATGTGCTGCACGTTTGAGCTGTTTTGGTTTTAGAGATATTAAAATAATATTTGCAGGTCACTCAGCGATCACGCAGCCCCTTTTACATGCTTCAAACTCGGCCCACATAGTCTCGATGGTTTGTGCTTCATTTGTGCTGTTTGTGTGTGTGTGTGTTCCATTTTTGCCGTTTCTGCTAGCCTATTAAAATATTACACATTTAATTATGGGCAATGACGTCACCAGCTGCTTAAAAACTGCCTTTCTTCTAGCCGCAATGATTCAAGACAAGACTTTCTCCAGAGGAAAGAAAATATAAGAAATACTGTGAAAAAGTGCTTGCTCTGTTAAATTTTTATTCTTGTATGAATAAGAATAAGAATAAGATTTGCCCTAAAGCAGACATTAAAACTTGTATTAAAAACCCCAATAACTGAATAATACATTAAGGATTCACAGAAAAATTCTGTAAAATAATATTTGAGATAAATAAAGTAACATCATGCCAAAATTGTGACACTTATTAGCATCAGCACAATACGTCAGGGAGGGTTTCAACATTATTCTGACAAAAGGAGAAATCTGCATCAAAATCTGATCCATTGGTTTTCTTTAAGAGGATTTTGATAGGTTAAATGTTATGTAGAATTGTTAAATATATTTCCTTTACCTCATTAGTAAAGGTGAATTTGGGTTTTAGACAGAAACAGCACAAACAGATCTTTCACCGGCACAAACAAAGCTCAAAACAAATAAGAGTATTTTGGTCAAATTTGGAGCATGTGGGGCGGCTGCGGGATCGCTGAATGACCTACAAATATTATTTTAATATCTTAAAAACCAAAACAGCTCAAACTAATATTTTCGCAGCACAAACTAATGAGACTATTTAGCCGGCGTTTTGTGTTGGGTGGGGCTCAATTTTACAGAGGTCCTTTACGTGGTAGATCTTTCTCATATCTGCAGATAAACTCTGGAACAGCCGTCCAAGCACAGTTCAGGAAGTAGACACACTCTTTCAGTATAAAACTTATGTTAGTGTGTTTCTCTTCCTCTTTCAGTCTCCATAATCCTGGACCAGGCCATGGCCTGAGCATGCTGTAGTGGTCATGAAGAAGTGGAGAGTGTAAGTCATCCTGAAAGACTACAGATCCACAAACTTGCCTGAAAACCCACTGGTGACATACTCAGACCTGCAGATTCTCCCAGTGGACGTCCAGCGTTCTCCAGCCTCCTCTTGACTGCAGCTCTGCACCAGAAGTTTGGCTAGAGGAGAAATGGAGAACTGAATCAGATCTGAACTGAGTCTGGCATCTCTACAGGTTTTTTCTCCTTCGCTCTCATCAGCTGGTGGAGTATCCTCAGGGCCAGAGCAAGCTGAACTGCCGCTCTAGGCAAAAGACGGTCATGCCGCCCTCAAACCTAAGCGAAAACGGCAGTTGGGGGGGGGGGGTAGTTTAGGGGACGCCGCCCTCTCTATTCTGGCGCCCTAGACGCGGATGAAGGCGCGGGTGACGAGGGTAGTTTCGGGGACGCCACCTTCTCTATTCTGCCACCCTAGACGCAGATATAACTGTGGGCGCGGGTGGCGAGGGTAGTTTTAGGGACGCCTCTCTCTATTCTGCCACCCTAGACACGGATGAGGGCAAGGGTAGTTTCGGGGACGCCTCCCTCTTTATTCTGCCGCCTTAGGTGGCCGCCTAGGTCACCTCTATGGACGCACAGGCCCTGAGTGTCCTCCTCCACTGTCCTACTGGTCTGCTTGGTTTGGGATTGTGTGGATTTGCTCTTCAGTGTTTGGCATTTCAGCAGTCACATTTGCATTAGACTAAACTGAACTTCACTAAAATCTGAAAACTGGACAGAAGCAGTTTCGGTTGACTAAAACTTCATCTGTGTTCAGCTGCTTTTTCAGTGAGTGAGTGAGTGAGTGAGAGAGAGAGAGAGAGACAGAGAACACAGAAAGACAGTGAAGACAGAAAGACAGAGACAAGGTTGTACATAAAGCCAAAGTTTATTATATACTGCATGTGTCCTTCATCATATTTAGGACCAAAAATAACCCAATAAAAACATTGTACACAAAACCAAAAAGTAAACACTGTTAATTGCAAAGGTTTGTAAAATGTGTGCATTTATTACACCAAAGGTGTCATTACTGGTGTCCAGTTGAACACAGCATTGGTGTGAAGGGTTTTATTTACATCGTTTCATAATTCCAGAAATCTGTGACGAGCGTTCAGATACGCGCCTCTTCACTGCTAATGTTGAGTGGACTGTGTTTTTTTAACCTGTAAAAATTAGTTTATAGTATTTATAATATTAATAGTAAACACACCCCTCTATAACATCATATGTCAAACTCTAAAACTGCATTAACTCTCAATTATTGCATTACTTTCAAGTAAAAGCGGAAAGTGCAATCAAATAATAACCATCAGATGTGGGCATTTCTCATAAACAGATCTTGTGTGAAGGATCATAATCATGTTCATACACTGCAGGAACTGCTGATTCTAACTTCGAGTTTTTGTGTTGTTTCTAGTGCAAACATCTCAAAACTCTTTAAATAAGATGTTGTCTTGTTTTCAGAAAATCAAATTTAAGATGCCAATGGAGTAAGTACAGAACCCCGGAAGGGTTGTAGTGGAGGAGAAAAAATTGGCTGGGTGAAAAAAAAAAACCCCCACTGGTGATCGACGCACAGTATTAATGTAAAGAAAGTGGGATAGAGTTGTAAAATACGGAAGAATTTCAGCAAAAACGGGAGGGTTTACGTGAGTGAAGTGAACGGGAAGTGTTTGTGGAGAAACGGTTTTGCGAGGGAACGCAAAACATCTTCGCGAGACAATGTAAAACTTTGGGAGGGAACGCAAAAACTTAGAAATGTATATTTTCCTCCCACCCATTTTTTTCTTTCACCCAGCCAATTTTTTTCTTCTCCACTACGTCCCCTCCGGGGTTCCATAAGTAAGAGTTGTCTTAAGGAAAAAAAAAAAATATATATATATATATATATATATGTTAACTAATTTTTTTTCTGAAAACAAGACAATATTGTTTACTTGTGTGATCCGGAGATATTTTAGAGAACCCATGACCCTACATTTGTAGGCTCGGCACCCTAGACAGGATGCCAAATCGAGATTCCAGGTGATAAGAGTCTAACAGGTGTGGGCCACTGCATTTCCTCGGTCTTCCTATCTTGCTGTTTGAGGATGCGGCACCATGGGGAAGTTGTTGTAAATTTCCACAACCTAACCCTACCATCCTTTTAGACGGTAATACAGGGGTCTGATAAGAACGGATACAACAATCTGTCTAGGACTGATAAGAGCAGCTACTACGCTCTACTTATAACTGGTGGGAAGAGTTACTACGGTTTCCCTATAACTGATGGGAACAGATGCTAGGTGTTGGCTGGAATTGATGAGAACGGAGGCTATGTTTGTTGGAACGGAGAGATACTATGATTTCTGGTTGGGACCGATGAGAACAGATGCTACGTTATTGGTATTAGACTGATAAGAACAGGTACTACGTTTTTTGGTCTAAACTCCAAGTCACCATAATGGAGTTACTGACACACGGAGAGGGGATACTTTGAGCCCAAACTGGCAATGCAACAAAAACACAACCTATGGTTGTCTTGGTGAGGATGATGTATGAATGGTATTGTGTTTTTTGTTTAGGGGTGAATTATGGCAGAAGCATGGTGCACATTTTAGTTATGTATGCCATATGGAGCCCTGACTTGTTCTTATGAATTCAAACCATAGGTTGTGGTATGGGGGCAGAAGGATCAAGAAGGCATACCGGGATTTCATGGTACCTGATCCAACAGTCGTCGAAAGAACATTGGTTTTTCTATTATGCGAATGACGGTTCAGGGTGAGGTCCTTGGGCAAATTATCTTGAGAAAACAGACAGTCGAACTCTCCTCGAGTGCCCTGGGTAACCTTGCGGTGTTAACAAAGGGGTGTGCTTGGGGAGAGTTAGGTAAGTATACAGCCCCCCTGGGTCCACTTGGACAGCACGCAGGGACGGTGGCCGGGGCTTACAGGCCTTAAATGTAGCCCAGTCTCCTATAGATGATTAGCATCATCCACACAACAGCACATTCCATCACATACATTTCTGAGATATAATTTGTGTGTTTCTTTGAGAGAATTGTGTCTTAGAGAGGTTGCACAGGGAGTCAACAGCTGAATAAATCCATAGGTTTCCCTTCGTACAGACGACTACAATTGGCTACGAGACACTGATCAACCCCAACAGGGCCGCCCCGGAGGAGAGTGTCTGGTGTTTAAAGATCCTGGGGTACATCACTGAAGATAGTGTCTCAAATTTCCATCCCTTTTATAGGTGATAAAATGAAAAACAGTCACAGAGTGATAAGATATAATTGAATAAAATGTTATATTTTATATATATATATATATATATATATATATATATATATATATATATATATATATAAACAGAAAAACAGGAATAATTACCTTTATAGCTATACCCCTTATTTAGAATAGCACTTTTTATTTTAAAATAGGTTAATGTACCAAACTCTAACATATTTTTTAATTACAGGAAAAACCTGAGTTATGTCTGGAGACCAGATTGAGTTCAAAGCCTCTAGCAGGCTTAATATTGCTATCATTATTATTATTTTATTTATATAGGTTTATTTTAAATAGATGAAAATAAGGGTTAGTGTTAGTGAAAGTTGCACTTTAAGTTTAGAATAGTCAAACAGCCCAAAAGAAAATCTTTAACAACATAAAGGAAAAGTCACTTATAATATAAGGTTGAATAAACACCAACAGATATGACCAGAATCTCTCAGAACACTGCCAGAACAAATGCAGTCTTCCTCCAAAGTGACAAAATGAGCAGTCAACATTGATGTTAGACATTTTTTAAGATGGGTTTTAGTAGGATAACATTTGAATTATTAAACTGAATCTGTGAGCACTCAAACTACTAGAATAAGTAAATCATTTAACTGTTTCAATCATTGCTTATTGAACTGAATTTGTGAGCAATCAAACTACTAGAACAAGTTAATCATCGAACAAAGTCTGTGAGAAATCATACAACAAGAGAATCATTGCACTGTTTTAACTGAATCTGTGAGCAATCAAACTACTAGAACGAGTGAATCATTCAACTGTTTGAACTGAATCTAAGCACACCAACTACTAAAACATTGAACAGATTTAACTGAATTTGAGCACTCCAAGTACTCGAACTAATGAATTATTGCTTATTGAACTGAATCTGAGCAATCCAACTACTAGAACTAGTGAATTATTAAACTGTTTGAATTGAATCTGAGCACTCAAACTACTAGAACAAGTGAATCATTGAACTGAATCTGAGCGATCGAACTATTAGAACGAGTGAATAATTGCTTATTAAACTGAATCTGAGCAATCCAACTACTAGAACGAGTGAATCATTGAACTGAATCTGAGCAAATCGAACTATTAGAAGAGTGTATCATTGCTTATTGAACTGAACTTGTGAGCAATCAAACTAATAGAACATGTGAATCATTGACCAAAGTCTGTGAGAAATCATACTAGAACAAGAGAATCATTGCACTGTTTTAACTGAATCTGTGAGCAATCAAACTACTAGGAGTGAATCATTAAACTGTTGGAACTGAATCCAAGCACACCAACTACTAAAACATTGAACTGAATTTTAGCAATACAAGTACTAGAACTAGTGAATTACTGCTTATTGAACAATCTGAGTAATCAAACTACTGGAACGAGTGAATCATTGAACTGAATCTGAGCAATCGAACTATTAGAACGAGTGTATCATTGCTTATTGAACTAAATCTGTGAGCAATCAAACTACTAGGAGTGAATCAATAAACTGTTGGAACTGAATCCAAGCACACCAACTACTAAAACATTGAACAGATTAAACTGAATTTGAGCACGCCAAGTACTAAAACTAGTGAATTATTGCTTATTGAACTGAATCGGAGCAATCCAACTACTAGAACTAGTTAATTATTAAACTGTTTGAATTGAATCTGAGCACTCAAACTACTAGAACGAGTAAATCATTGAACTAAATTTGAGTGATCGAACTTAAAACGAGTGTATCATTGCTTCTTGTTGACATTTGTGAATTTGTGAGCAATCGAACTACTAGAACAAGAATCATTTACCAGTTTGAACTAAATCTTAAAGCAATCTAACTACTACGAGTGAACCATTGAACTGTTTGAACTTAATCTAAGCAATCTAAGTACTAGAACTAGTGAATCATTGAACTGAATTTGAGCACTCCAATTACTAGAACTAGTGAATTATTATTAAACTAAATTAAATCTGTGAGCATTTAGACTACTAGAACGAGTGAATCCTTTAACAGTTTGAACTAAATCCAAGCAATCCATTTACTACGAGTGAATCATTGGACTGTTTGAACAATGTGAACAATCAAACTACAAGAACGTGTGAATCATGGAACTGTATCGGAGCAATCCAACTACTAGAATGATTGAATCAATACTTTTTGAACTGAATCTGAACAATCAAACTACTTGAACTGAACGAATCATTGAAAGGTTTAACTTGTTTGTTGAATCCCTGTGTGATGGAAGAGAATGTGATCTAGGTTTTAATGATTTGATGTGAATCAGTGGCTTATTCCTTGCGAGTTATGTTTTGTGTATTTGATTGTGTTGAGTTATTCATATGCATGTTTGGGGGTGGGTTTGAATGTTTTGACGTCAAATATGTGTAAAGGGTCATTTGTATTTCAGTGTTGTAAGGGCAAATTAAATATATAAAACACTATCATAGTAAAGAATTCTTAATATTTGCAATGTTCTCATTTAAATTTCAGATAATTTGGAGAAGAAATCTAGGACTGATAAAGTTTAAATGTTTAGAGGTGAAGAGTTTAAGAAGGTGATTTTAGTGATGTCCCTATGGGCTTTGAGATGTTCTGAAAGAGGCAAGAATGGTTAGTTTCAATTAAGTTCAAGGGTAAGGAGTTAGGGGGACCTTAATTTTGAGAAAAGTCATGGAATCTTGAAATGTTCCTGAGAAGGTAGATAAAGTCGTTTTTTCTGAAAAGTTCTGCGTTAAGAAGTTACAGAGGATCAGATATTTTGAACATTCTAATGAAAATTTCAGATCTAATGGAGAAGGAAAATATGGTCCATTTATGAAAAGTTAAGGTTGGGGATTTAAAAAGATTTTGACATGTCCTCAAAGAAGTTTGAGATCTTCTGGAAATAGTGTGAAAAGTGTGGTCAATTTTTCCTTTTTCCCCCAATTTTCTTCTAAAAAAAATAAGTTTTTGGAAGATGCAGTGTTTGAGATTACGACTTTTTGAAACGTTTGTGGTTAGCTAATGTAGGTGGTGTTGGTGCGCAATGTGCTGTTGTGTGGCGGTGCTAATCACCAGTAGAAGAATGGGCTTCATTCAAGGCCCCAGGCCACCATCCCTGTGTGCTGTCCAAATGGACGCAGGGGGGCTGAATACTCACCACTCCCCCAAGTGACCTTTTGTTAACACCGCATGGTTGCCCAGGTCACCCGAGAAGAGTCTGTAGTCTGTCTGTGGGGGGGGGCCTACTCTGGCTAATGCAGAGCCAGAACTCCCAAGGACCCCAGATTACTCCAAGAAAAATTAGAGCCCTTGCCCAAAATCAGCTGAATCAAACAGGTAGACTCAGAGAGAGAAGTTAGCCATGAGTTAGTCATTGCCATCTTCTCTCCCTTTGCTGATTTTCTTTAGAATGCCTCCAACTATTATCCAAGGAGCTTTATCCACACCCAGTAACCTAAGAGCTCCAATAATATCCAGCTGCAGGCCCGCAGAACCACACACGTTTTAGGCACACACAATCTAGGACACACAATCTAGGCAAACCATATATGGTTATGACGGATGTTAAAGTTATAACGTCTTTTTGGACATTGTCATCGATATATTTTGATATATATGATTAATAAATATTGTACACAATAAACAATAGTGTTTACTTTACTTTATTTCACAAATATTGCGATTGAGACAGCCGAATGGGGAGCATTGTTTCATCGCCATTCAATATATTAAAGTGAACAGTTTTTAATCAGTCATTATAGCTGATCAGTCATTATTATCTGACAATAATATGGCAGATACTCGTTTGCTGGCCTTGCTGAATGATATCATTTGGTCAGGTTTAATTTATATAATGGATTAATTTATGATGAAGGAAATAATAGCAAGTTAATATAGGCAATAATACATTATATGTAATAAAAATCTTTTTACATGTAACAAATGTATAACACTATATTAACATTTCACTCAAGCGATTTAAAGGGTCACGAAACACCAGAACACATGTGTTGAGCTGTTGACAGTGGTATCTGTGTCCCACACTGCTATAAACACTATTAGGACACCTATATTTCACTAAAAAGTGTAAATTGGTTGTTTTTGCGTTATTTCCAGCAAATTCGTACTTCCGGTTTGAAACGAATTTTTGAAGCTGCGTCACGGTCATGACATAATAGCGTGTATTCCAGCGTGCAGACTGGACGTCTGTGCCAGAGTGAGTCTTATTACGTCTTACAGTGTGCTGCATTAATGCATGAGTAAGGCTTGGTTCAAACCAATCAGCGCGCTCTATTGTGCAACTTCATTAATATTCATTACTATCACCATGTTTTCAGGACAGAGACGCCACGTTGTGTTGGCAAAACAAGCGTGAAGTGTTGCTTTTATAGTTTGCTGCAGTGAAGTTTTGTTTTCATTTTCTCTCTGTGAGAGCGCAGCTGGAGTCACGTGTGGATTAACAGTGTACGCGACGCTCCACAACAATAACTTACGTGTCTAAGGAGGATTATTGTTTACCTGAGAGCTGTTCTCATCTGCAAACGCTGAGATCTGGATTCGTTTGTAGTCTCCTCTTCATAAAGACGCGGCTCTAGTTGCTGGTGATTGTCCTGTCTCTACAGATTTGGTAAGTGAGTGACCAGTGCTCTTTGTTTATTCAGTTTGTTCGTATCTAACAAACTATTGCACTGAGTGTAAACACGTTAGCACCACAACCAAACTTTAACCTCGTGTAGGGTTTTTACCGCATTTAGTGACCGGAATAACACGCGCGGCTTTCTGACACTACCTGCCGTGTGCATCTAAGTTTCTGGGAAATGCGGAGGTTTTTTTTCTCTCATTCACCGTGCGGTATCAAACATTGCATGAAAAATACACGCTTAGAGCAGCTCCTCGAATCAAATATCTCGTGTGTCGCGAGGGGCATGAATGAATTCCCTGAATGAAAGAGCCAAACTGCAGTTAAAGTCCAGCATTTAATCATTTGGCAAATAATTCGACTACAGATGTTCATGTAGGTTAAACACCATCACTTTCTCCCGTGTGTGTGTGTGTGTATTTTGACTCTGAAACTCGTGCGTGCCCAAATAGACACTCCCACACCCTCCCACTTTTCTTCCTCCGACACTCCCCCCTAAACAGAGCTGGACACGCCCACTTTTCTGACTTTTTCCAAAGTAGAGGTGTGAAAACACCATGCTGAAACGAGGGGCTTTCATGGCCCTTTAATAGTGTTTATAAACTAATATATTAGCTTAATTTTCTAATAACCTTTTAATTAATGATTTCCCACATTTAAAACTGTAGAAATTTAATACTACAGTAATAGGAAACAAATAGGAACAAATTAACTATTAATAAAAAAAATCATGTGTATATATATATATATATATATATATATATATATATATATATATATATATATATATATATATATATATATGTATATACACACACACACACACACACACACACATTCATATACATACATAAATATATATATAACACCTTTAACAGTGACAGTTTAGTAAAAGATAGTAGTTTATATATAAACTTTTAATTATAATCAGTTAAGATAATCAGTTTATGGACACATGAATAAAGTCATAAGTTTCTTTAACCAATTATTTTTATTTACCTAATTTAAGTTCAAAAACTGCAGAGATGTTAGAATGATCGTTACGATATAATAATAATGACTGAAATGGGAAACCATATTTGTGAAATTCAATAGATGGCGATAATGCTAAAGAGTAAGTTACTATATATGGTTTGCCTAGATTGTGTGTGCCTCAAACGTGTGTGGTTCTGCGGACCCGCAGCTGGATATGTCTCAAGAGCTCCACAAACGCAGCAAGAGGCATCGAGATGGGTGGTCCTGTCCTCATACTCAAAGTCAAATTTGCAATTTTTGAGTAAACAGATGGCGGATGTATCGCAGCAGATACATCAAGCTTCTACCAATAATCTCCTCTAGGATAATGCATGAACCAAACCGACATCATCCTTATCAAAGACAACCGTTGGGAGCATTAATCCTAGAAATTATGAAGTACACCCATCTGCAGCCCGCAGATTGGGGCGGGGCTGCACATGCAGTCCCGCCCACCAGTAATTTCATTGGTTAGTGGAGATTGGGGCGGGGCTGCACATGCACTCCCGCCCACCTGTAATTTCATTGGTTAGTAGAGACGTAATAACGTCGATGCCACTACGTCGTGTCAGTAAACAGGAAATGCATTTACAACTTCTCGAAAATTGTTTTATTGTTAATAAAATACACAAAAGCGGTTATTCCTGCTAAATGTCTTAATGTTAATTAAAAATATTATCAAATCATGAATTTTATCGATAAAGAAAACAGTTAGGTGAATTTCATTAGTATTTTTCCTGCAAAAATATTCCTTCTTAAAAAGGATTCCTGAAAGATTACATTTACAGAAATTAACTAGTTTTACTTTTGCAGAAGTACTGGTGATAATAGTTTTTTGGCCACATTTAATTTTTCTACGAATACCATGATTGAACTATGATTAGTGCTGCTTAATATTTGTGTGTGTGTGTGTGTACAGATGTACAGCAGTAAGACTGACAAGTTACCAAGAAAATAATAATAATTTAAGATACAGCAGTTTTTGATTGTCTTTAATAAACAAAAACAATTAAATATTTTCATAGGGGAATTCCCCTCCAGCATTAAAGTGGCACTCTGCTGAGCAGTATCCTGGGAAGTCGATGGTGGAGTAGAATCCTCGCAGGACTCCCTTCCTGCCATCCTCAACATACCCAGGTGGGCAGTCTTTAAAAATGTCCCCACATTCAGGGCATTCAGTCAAGGAATATGGCACTCTGAACTCTTTTTGTAGTCTTCAGAAAACCTACTCCAGTTGATGACACCTGAATAAAAATCAAGTACATTTAGCAAGACACAAACATAATAATTCAAAGTTTTACTAATAATACAGTACTGTTAAAAGTGTTTGGCATACTCTATATTCTTTATCATGTGTACACACAGACAGACGGACAGACGGACAGAGATGAATAGAAACAAATATGGAATATGCCAAGCACTTTCCTTAGTCACTATTTATAAAGATTTGTTTATAAATAACTTACTGTCCAGCCAGATGTAGTGAGCCTGCTCCCTGAATTTAGCATTGCTAACTATTTCTTTGAAGATCCTGCACGTCAAGGAGAGGCGCAGGAAAGCCACATCACCATCCTCTGTGATGACATTCAAAAGGATTTGCCGCAGGATCTCAGGAGGCATCTGTACAAAAATAGCCGACAATATCGCCAAATTGCCGCTTAACATATGTATATTAAAATAAAACTCAGAGTTAAAGATGTTTCTACTAGCCATACCGTGGTCAGATAATCGTCAGCTGGGACGGGGTCGATTGCCTCTAAATGAACAATAATAAAAAAAATTTAGAAACATATTTCTGCTGATTGTACCATTAAAAATACCAGTGTAAACCATACCTGCTCTCTGCGTTCTCATTCTTTTTCTGAGGCTTTTTCTTTCAGCATCTGACCTAAAAATGTAAAAAAAAAAAAAAAACTAAGATTAATGTAAAAATGTTATGCATTTTTTAGTCAAATTTTTTTTTAAAGTTTTATGTAAAATTGCAAGGCTAAAGGTTCACTGATAAACTGAAAACATTTTACATTCAAGAGTCCTCACTTACTTCAAGGGGTAGTTTGTCAGCAAAACTATGTGTCTTAGCACTTGCATGTCAGACTGGAAAATAAAGAACAGATAAACTAATGCCAAGTAATATTAACAACAAAAAAACCCTAGAAAACAAAGTTTACCTCATCAAAATCAAAATGCCCCTCCATCACAATGTATAGAGCATACTACAACATAAATAAACAGCACATTAGAGCAGATGTACAGTTGCATACTTAAATAGCATATTTGTTTTGTAATTATTCCAAGCAACAAAACAGCATATGCAAACATTAAATAAGTTTTTAAAGAAACTTTTTTTTTTTATTACTTACCATCAACACAAACATTCCACAGTTATTTGAGCAGTGTTATTTGGGAATGCCCTGGTAATACAAAAAAAACAAAAAGAACCCCACCATTAACAACAACAATTAGTAAAAAAAAAAAAAAAAAAGTGAAAACAAAACATTAACAGTAGTTAAGGAACAATGTTTATGGGTGAATCTTACTGGAATATCATCAGCACTGTACTCATCCCATGTGTCTGAACATACATGCTGTGCTAGTTTTCTGTAGAGAACAATATTAAAAGAAACAAACATACAAAACATTAAACATTTAAATTGAAAGCTCTTACATCACAGGGCCTACAGTCCGTCAGACATTCAGATGGGACTGATTAAAAGAACATCAATGAACATATAAAGATAGATAAATCTGAACAAAGAGGAAAAAAGTTAACAAAAATAAACAAAAACGGGGATATGTGGTTTAAAACAGAACTACCATTATCCCGAACTCTGAACTTTTCACTCATAAACCTGTAACTGCTCAAGTAGCGTGTATCACTGAAGCCTCGTCCAGAGAGGGAATCAAGCCAATAGATCTCCCTTTTTATTGGCTTCATGATCTATGACAGTGCAACTTTAACATTACATTTCATGAACTGAATCCTTACTTTTCAGGTTTTATATCTAAAATAAGTGGAAGAGTTTTATATTTTCTATTTATTTACTTGACATTACGTATTATATTGACACATACACAGATCATCCAGTGATTGCTTGTCCAAGAAGGTAGTAAAATGATGTCATGACTTGCCAGATTTTCCTTAAACAAAATCATAAGAATTTTTTAAGAAATGTAGTATTTACAACACAAACACTAAATGACTTATTCTACACTGCCTCAGTAACAAAAATCACACAATAACACTCACAGGAACATTAGACAGTGGGTCACCACACACTGGAGGCAACCAAGTCACTGTCACATATGGACTGAACACATGGACTCTTATACCCTGTTAAGTGAAAATAAATTAAAATACAATTAAACAAGCAGATACAATCCTTTACATTAAATAAAGAGCTTTTTGGTCTAGGTCATTCTTTGCATTACCTGAAGGCCAGCAACATCCTTTATTACAGAAAGGCAAGCATTCAAAATCTGTAATCATTCAAGGATAAATTTATTCTACTACTTGTGTTAAGGTATTAATATACCAAAATGTGTTTGCAGAATCTTACTGTTGCCTCCACATCTTGAAGTAGTCCCAATGTTTGTAAATCCAACCTTGTGAGGACTGTGCCTCCAACAGATGCTAGGAATTCATCTTTTGGCCCTCTCTCCAGTAAGGCATGGTTTAACTATGAAAAGAACATACTATAATATACTGCAATACAATATCTTTCTCACTGTCCATCTTTATGCATTTTAGTTAAAGTATTTTTAATGATCATCTAATGAATAAACATGTTTCATGATATATAAATCTAACCTTCTCCAGCTGGACTGGACTGGGTGGCTGTGTCCAGCATGCCTTGTTTGGCTGCACACATTCCAGAGTGAAAATACTCCCAGTGGAAGTTTGAACAGGCACTACAAAATATATAAAATTGAAATAATTAGCAACAACACCCCATTTAAAATGACAACAAATATGAAAGAAAAAATATAAACAATTTAAATTCTTACAGTTGTTGTGTTGGTTCACTAAGGATCTCTTATCAGTCTTAACCGAGGGTGGAGGTGTGCCTTTAGATTGAAAAACAGTTGATGCATTATGTATAAAAGGTAATACTCTTACAACAACAAGTGGAAGAAGGAGGGCAACAAAGGAGAAAGAACGAGAGGGAAGAATAAGGAGAAAAACAGAGAAACAACCATTTTTTACCAAAATCCTTTGGTGCCTGTTTGAACACTGGCTCATGATCAGGTACAATCTCCAAGTCAGAAAACACGTGCTTGTCCGTGAATCTGTGGGCTAAGACAAACAAAAATAATAAGAAAAAAAAGGTTAAATGCTGTGAACTATGTTTCCCTATGAGGTAGTCATTAAAACTTTAATAAAATATTTACACAAGTATGAAGAATATTTAAAAAAAATATGACCTTACCAATAAAATTGGATTCCAAAGTACGGTTGCCATGGAACAATTTATTAAAATGTTCCATTTTCTTTTGGTTATGTGCAAGATTCCGGTGGTGGAGAATATTTCGTGCCAGAAAAATATGTGCTGCTGGTCTTAACATATTCATAAAGTAGTTGTTTTTCTTTACTTCTGAAAAAAGCTGCTCTGCACGCTGGCTATTAACTTTTCCAGCCAGCTCTGGCACAAGACCAATAGTGCGGAGCACATCTCTTTCGTCCCTACTATTGCTTTGATGGAAAACGTCACACAAACAGTAGTGCTCGGAGGAACCGGTCACAGGGTGGCAGTCAGGATCTGCAGGGGTTTTTTTGTGTGCCAGCCAAGGAAGGTGAACTTTTAGTTTTCCTTCTTTTGCTTGTTTAATGTTTTCAGTGGTGGGGTCTTGCACTCTGCCCTCAAATGGGTGGAAAGGTGGACATTCTTGTTGCCTTTTATTTGTGTGTGCAACTAAGCCTCGAGGGTAATCATAGATTGTGACATTAGGAAAATTTTTCCATGACAGCAGAAGGTCTGTGAAATCACGTGGACTCTCAGCTCTGAGGTTAAATTTGATTGAGTAAACAATCCCACATGGACACATGATTACACCCACACCACCTATAAACACAGAAAAATAAAAAATTAACTAAATTATTGAAACACTAAATAAAACATTTCAACAATAATATAGTACATTTTAACGTGGATCAAAAACCTTTCATAAATTATCCTAAAACTATTGAGCAGCAACCTTTCATATATTAGGATAATTTAAAAAACTTTGATCCACTTCAAATGTTTAACATATACTGTACACATGTGGGCATATATACATATACAGTACACATACATGCACTTACATACGTCGTAACTCACCTGAAACACCCCAAATCTTTTCAAACACCTTGTTGTATGTCACTCTATTGGACATTTTATCACGAAGTCTGAGGACGAGATCCATTTTGGAACCAACATTATCAACCCCACACTGTCGACACAGCTTTTTCAAATCTGCAATCTAATCATAAGCAAATTTGAGAGTAAGTTCAGCAAAAAATAAATGAATTAAAAAGTACTTTAAAATAGTAGAGTGACATTTTTACTAATTAATTTGCAGCCTACTAATATTGGCTTTATTTGGAAAAACTAAAACACTTCCATAACAATTTAAACAAAAATCTACCTTGAGGTGGAGAAGCTCATCTCCAAGTCTTTCCTCAGTAAGGGGCACATCCATGTCAATCCCTCCATCTAGAGAATGCACTTTTGCATTCTCGGTGTTTAAAACCATGGTTGATCCCCTTGTTTTTGGACCTATCCACGGGGACCAGTAGTGGTAACTCGGTGAAATTTGAAATGGGTTTTCTTTGCCACCTTGAGAAAAATAAAACTATTTAATGCATCAACACTAAACATACAGCTAAAATTAAAAAGCTGATATCTTAGTGGGCAGTTCTTCTATTATATGAATTTAAGACCACTACATTGCACTACACTAAAAAATAAAATAACTACAATTTCAGTTTTTGGTTTAGTTTTTTTAGTTTAAATACTGCTAATTCCTACACTATAATAAATCTGTTAGAAAAGAAAAATGACAGAAAACTATAGTGTGTGGGCGTTTAGAAAACACTGCAAAAGGACAAATCATGATACCAATCTTCATTCTATCATGCAGCAATATTTGCATACCAAAACAAATCAAAACTTACTTGGGTAAAACCCTCTGCTTATCACATCCATTGCCACTGCATTCCAAAATTGCTCTATGTCAACATGACCATCATAATCCAGAGGTGGAGATGGAATTTCACTCACTGTAAAGAAACAAATCAAAATATGTGAATTATGAATTTAAAAAAGCAACAAAACAACTCCAACTGAAACCAGCGTTTACCTGGGATGCTAAACACTCCTTTTTTATGAAGGTCCATAAGCACAGTACTTGGACTGTATCCACAGGACACACAGGAGTACATGTAGTCCAAATCACACAAAGCGTCAAAGTGCAGATACGCCTGCATGATTAGGTCACCTTTAGGCAAGGACTCTCCCTCTGTGGCTTCAATTATTCGCACAACCCTACCAACAGCTGTGTAATTCTGAAAAGAAGAAGCATATATATGCAAGCATGCATGGTTAAATAAATATATAATAAAAGCCCTCATCAACATTTCTATTATTAGAATTTTTGTTAAAGAACAAGTTATAGTGAAAAAGCAGGCATTATTGCTGATATTGTACCTGTAGAGAATTTCTCAAAACCAAACATAAGTGTAGGGTGAGGATTACATGATCATTGAAGTTGTGCAAACCATCTTGCCATTCTTGGTATCTGTATATGTGATTGCATTTATGGCACAACTTGTAGTAGGTTGACACACCTGAAAAAAAAGATTTGAACAGATTTATATATATTTGTAAACTGATAAAGAAAAATTCTAAATAAATGCAAGTCACATTACAGTATCTATTGAAACAATAAAACTGCCATACCATGAATCAGTCCATTGAATGAGACTATCTTTGCCCGACAAGTTATCAAAACAGGGTCACTCAAAACTCCCTTGCATAGTCTGCATTCAACCTCCTCAGGCACAAGATGTTTTGGAAAAGCATGCTTTGATTTTTGCAGGATGTCTTGTTGGAGTTTCACTAGAATTTTCTTATGTTCAAGCATGTCTTCCATCATTTTTTTGACTGTAGCAGAGTTAGGGGGATATGAATCATGACAGCAGGCATCATCATCTTCATGAACAGTGTTGGAAACTTCTGAACTCTTAAGTCTTTTGAAGAGCTGTGGTATTGTCTGGAAAAGATGCCACTTTGCTGTGGCTTTGTGAATACAGGGTTGACGAGGCTTGGCACAAGGACAATGCCAGTTATTTTTCTTTTTATCATAAGTCACCATGACCCTTCCCATTCTACTGTAATAGGACACTGTTGGTTCAAACACAGAAATGAAACATTTTGTTGATGAACTTCCAACTGTGACATGGAAAGACAAAGGTGTCTCCGCAACATTTGCTTCCCGCTGCAACTTTAACAGTTGGATTTTCCTTGCTTCACCAAACCACTTTTCCTGCACCAGCTGAGAGAGACTGTTTTCTGTCAGTGCAAAATTGGATTCTTCAATTTGTTTACAAAAACACAATGACTGTACATGGCAGCACTCAAATGGTAAGATCCCAGTTATGTGTGCGTATTCAGCATTTGAAATGCATTGGTCAAGTTCACATGCTAAACGAAAGTTTGGGCCCCATGTATTTTTTATTACATGTATGGGTATTGCTTGACCATGAAATGCCTTTTCAACAGCAAAAATGCCAATTTTTCCATCGATGCACTGAGATCTCAAGTGCTTCTCAGGAGTCATTGCATTTACTCTGTCAGTATGTTGTCTTTGAATGTGAGTTCGTAGATTTTTGGCCAGAAGTGTTACATTACATTGGCTGCAAGTGGCAGTCTTCTTTGCTGACAATTTTGGGAGTGACTGCAAAGGGTGGACAGAAGGTGACTGAGCCTGTTTCTGCTTGACAGATGTCATCTGGGGCTGTGTCTGCTGGGCAGATGACTGAGGCTGTGCCTGCCTGACGGATGTCATCTGGGGCTGTGTCTGCTGGGCAGATGACTGACACTGTGCCTGCCTGACGGATGTCACCTGGGGCAGTGTCTGCTGGGCAGATGACTGAGGCTGTGCCTGCCTGACGGATGTCATCTGGGGCTGTGTCTGCTGGGCAGATGACTGAGGCTGTGCCTGCCTGACGGATGTCACCTGGGGCTGTGTCTGCTGGGCAGATGACTGACACTGTGCCTGCCTGACGGATGTCACCTGGGGCTGTGTCTGCTGGGCAGATGACTGACACTGTGCCTGCCTGACGGATGTCACCTGGGGCTGTGTCTGCTGGGCAGATGACTGAGGCTGTGCCTGCCTGACGGATGTCACCTGGGGCTGTGTCTGCTGGGCAGATGACTGACACTGTGCCTGCCTGACGGATGTCATCTGGGGCTGTGTCTGCTGGGCAGATGACTGAGGCTGTGCCTGCCTGACGGATGTCATCTGGGGCTGTGTCTGCTGGGCAGATGACTGAGGTTGTGAATCCTGGACAGATGATGACCCAGGCTTGGTCTGCAGCACAGCTGATGACTGAGGATGGGTTGATAAGGCATGCTGTCTGGCAATGTGGTTTAGTAAATTTTCCCGAGTTAACACAATCACTGAACAATAGCAGCAGTGAAAGTGGGATTTTTTTCTACATTTTAAACCACATTTTACAATTGTAAAATCTGAAATAGAAAAAAAAAAACATAATTTTTAAATTGCATACAATAAACCTTACTTGGGTCTCACTCTGGCCTTTGGACAGTTGAATGACAAGCACATTTTTTATTATTTGAGCAACAAAGACCCAAGATTTATGAAGCATGATGGTTCACGTTACGTAGAAAATAAAGTTTGCCTAAGCCTCAACATAAAATAATAACAATAATGATTACAAATAAAAATGCAAACGAAAATACACTTTGCAATATTGGCTAGTTTGACATCAAATTAAACTAAAGTAATGAAAGCAAAACCTTTAAACTCACCATGATGTTGTACTGCCCTCTGTAAGTGATTTTTGATGTGATAAAGCATTATTTGTGGCATACTAGTGTATGAGCAGAATGGGCACTTGTCACTGCAGTTTTTTAAATACTGCTCGCATTCGTCCTTGCATAGCACGGTTTTATGCATATTTGCAAGGGGAAATGGCTCTTAAAAGAGCCGTTGGGTTATGAAGTAAGGATAAAAGAAAATAAAAATAAAAAGTTGTAAACAAATGTAAAAAATAATTAACAGAAAAATAAATAAATAAATCAAAACAAAATGAGAGAAAGTACTGAAGTAAAAAAAAGTACTCCACAAGAATTGTAAGGACGAATATATCAATGACAGGGATCTGCAAACAGAAGGTAGCACAGATCAATAGGTTAGGAATCAAACGTTTTATATTGCACATAATTAGCAGTAACATTATCAGAGTAACATATGTAAATTAGAGAACAATCCATTGAATGGATTTAATTCATAGAAGGAATCCCAAACAAATTTATATTTTGTTCATATCTTTGATATCAATAAACTTCATATGTGATGGACTGCATTTACCAAACATGAGGTAAAGCTGATTTTATATTCGCACATTCGTTCAGCTACAACTGATGACACAGTCCTTATATTGTTTGCCACGCTGTTTTGAATATTCTGTATGAAATGACAAGTTAGTCTTCTTCTTTTTCTTTGGCCCGTATGATTGCGGGGTCGGCTGAAATGACAAGTTATAACTTGAAAACAACATTAGCACTGTTTAATTGACCGTGAACAATGGTGTAGGCTACTTTGATAGCCGGTGGCTGTTAATAAGACTTCCCGATTTAGAATTTGTAAATAATATTTTTCTATAATTAAGTTATATTATTAAAGAGGACTTCCGAATATGCAAACATAAAATCAACTTTACCTCAATACGATCTACCTGGAAAACGCCAACTAACACAGCAACCATTCGTTTTTTACAAGGCTTCAAAACTTAACATCACATGAATAAAGAATTTAAATTAAATAATTACACATAATACGTAACTTGTAACGTGTATTAACATAAGTCATGTACTCACCATGCGAGGAGAACCGGAAATGAAAGCATACATTCCGTCAACTGACTAGGCGAAGCGGCATGTTCAGCCCCGCCCGTAATGATTTATGGGCGGAGCTGCATATGCATCCCCGCCCCACATTTAGCCCCGCCCCAATCTTCGGGCTGCAGACAGGTGCTATTCGAGAAGTTAAACAAGCTGAGACCAATGAACAGGTGTAGGAAGACAACATCCTTGATCATGGTGACTTTTCTCATCATCATCATCATCATCATCATGTGTTTTTGCTCTTGTTTGTATTTTAATATTCAGAATGTGAGTATCTGATGTCTAGGTTGCTTTTCTAAACTTTAATCATCATATTTAAGCTTATAAACCCCTTTAAAATCGCGTTTTATTAGAGAATAGAGCAGACGTGAATGACTCATCAGTATTCATGTTTTTGGACCAATCCTGTTTGTCCTCAGCTGAGTGTGCTTTCAGCCAGTTTAAAACCTTTATATCTCTGTGGTTTTTAATATTTCGTTTTCATTTTTTCGGCATGTTGATCTGTATATCATGTAGAATAAGTGTTGAACAAAAAGAACTGTTATTACTGATAAAATATTTTTGTGAGGTTACCGTCTTTGAAAAGAGTAGCTGATTTAGTGGGGTACCTTACAATCACCTTTCTACTTATGAAATAGAACAGTTGATTACAACATTACATGTCATTATCTATATCTAAAGCTTAATACTGGAAATGCCATACGACCATGTCAAAGATGAGACTTGACATGGGAACACTGTGGATAGCATAATTACATAGTTATGAAATTTCGGAATTATATTAAAAATTTTGGAAGATTGTACAGCAGAAAATTGCTTAAATATTACTAGATCACAGGTGTATTGTTTCATATCAACCTTCACTCTATGTTCTGATGAGCTTATCTGTGTCTATTGTAATATAATAGTTTCTTAAATCGTGTAGGTTTGTATAAGTGACGTGACATACTTGATCTATAGTATGAAGAATTTGTTTTCAATTGCATGAAATGACTTGTAAAACGCATTTCCCCCTGTGTCCCCTTAAATAAAGTTGATTTAAATAGAGTTGTAATGTTTTAGTTTAACTGTGTGTAAACTGTCACCTATTTCTTTGATAATTGGAATTTTTGATTGAAATAAAATGACTGAAATTGCCGTCTATGCACCAGTTTTTATAAACAATTATTCAATGATATAAAATATAATTTGAATTAAGTGCATAAAGACAAAAACCAGTGTGCTGTATTAACTACATGAAACATTACATGTCACTTTAAATGCATGCAAGAATGACAAGCCTGTGTTTTATATTAAGTATAAAACAGTTACATATGCAATACATAAATTAAATGGTATATAGTATACATTAATTTTATAATAATATTCTATATTTAATATACATATTTATCATATAAATTAGATGTAACATTGCAGTTATAAAACATTAAGTGAAATAAACACAATAATATATATATATATATATATAGTTCAAAGTAAAAGTTTAACTTAGTTCACTTTCAAAATAAAAATAGCACAACATTCATCATGAGGGAGGCACAAGTTTGTTTTGTTTTAATATTTTTGTAGCTAGTTAATATATAATGTGTTTAGTAAACATTTGGAAATTATTCACAATAACCAGCACCAAACACCTGTCATAACTAAAGGTGCCTTTCTGAAACATTATTGCTCGCTAATAAATGCAATATAATGTTAAATGTTTAAAATCCATAAACTGTGCTCCAGATGAAGTACAAAATGTATAAAGCTTGCGTAAAATATAAAACAGATGCATGAAACTGAACAGTAATTATAGCGTTATACACACCACTGTCAAAACTTCGGGCTCCTTTTCTTCATCGTATTTTTAAGAGGATTATTCTGTTCATCAAGATTATTTAATAAAAGTTTTAAAAAATTAAGTTTTACAATTTGTACTGTATTTTTGGCTAAATAAAGGCAGCCGTGGTGAGCAGGAGAAGCTTATTTTAAAACATGTTAACACCACATTGACACCAAACTGTTGACCAGTAGTGTATATATACATATATATAAAACAGAGCAATCACACAAACAATAACACACTACTTCATATCACAAATGATTTATATAAAATAGGCATGAAGTAAAAAGAGTTTAAGTTCACTTCGGTGTGTCCACAACAGCCGTGAAGTCTTCATAACAGCTGAACACTGGGTTCTCCACTTCTCGACAGCATTTTCCTCTGTTTATTCTCCTGATGCCCCTGCATCAGCTGCCTGCAAACTGTGCATATGGGGGCGAGTGCTGCACCCGGGCACCGACTTCAGTTAACCTAAAGTTGATTTTTCTCCTCTACACAGTGGAAGGGGATCTGAACACAGGGCTGGGTGTCAGGATGGCTGGATGTGTTAGTGTAGGTGGCAGGAACGGGATAAAATGAAACGCAAGTAAAAAAAATAGTAATGGAAGGAGACATAAAAAAAATGTAAAAGGACGACATAAAACAGGACAAAATAAACAAAGTAAATGGAACCAGACGTTTCACTGGCGGTTCATGAGCGCCCTGCATGTGATGAGACAATGACAAAGTGCATACATGGTGACTTATCTTAAAGTAGGCTGTGGGCTCCTACAGCAGATAACAGTTTAATTTGTATATACAGTACTGCATTGATTTACAGACATGTTTCATTGCCCATACAGCTGTATATCAAAAGCCTCAGTCTGTGCGGTTATCAATATTCAACAATCAAGCGAGGCCTAAATCGCTGCACTTGTTGGATTTGTAGATTACACTATGAAGACCATTTTATAAACGGATCTTTTGTAGGAGTAGTAGGCTTAACTGTAGTCTTCTAAATGGATAAAGGTTGGTTTGTAAATTATCTAAACGTGTTTATGATGGAGAGAAAACCCTGACACAACACAGGCTTGTCCTCTCTGAGGACATTTGCAATATTCAATAAAGTTTTCAGTTCTTCAAAAACAGCATGATGTCCACATTCTCCGGTGGGGCTTGATCTCTGTGCAGACACAGACATGATGCTCATTTTTGATTATCTAAGTTTTTCATGTAGATATAATGTGTTTGTACAGTGTTTTTACATGACATTCACCAGTAAAATACACTGCAGATTTGTCTAAAACTAATGTTACGGTTGTAGCCGTATGTGGTTGTATTTTTGCCTCCTGTAAGTGATGCACGGATGGCGGTTATAGCCTATTCACGGGGTCATTTCAGCTGATCAACACATCTCTACCTTTCTCTTTCTCTCCATACCTGTGATTTCTGTAAGTCTTCACGACAGCTTCACGACCGATCTATCATCACTGGGCGATGTGGCGTGGGGATATAGAAAAGGCGTCAGGAAGAGCGGGAGAGCGCTTTTTCCTTGATCTGGTTTTTGGTGTATTTTGCTGACATGATTATGATTTTCGTTGTTTTTGCTTAACTTTCGTTTGGGTAAAATGATTTTGCATTACTTTGAGAATTTTTTAGTTTTTCTGTTCATTTTTATTTTGATTGATTTGTATGTGATTTTTTTGGCTCGGCACTTTCTCGACAATATTGAGCTAGCCTATACCTCCTCAAGTTCACTCTTTTCTCAGAGTAATGTGGACAGGGCAGATGTTGTACGACATGCATTTTGCAAACATGTAGAAAATGTATTGTTAAAGACATCAGGTAAGAGGTACGGTTAGATCTCTGTATTTATTTTATTCTACAGTTCAGTATAGGAATGAATACGGCGCACGCTGCTGAAGAGCTTTCTTTTCTTTTCGTCAGTTTCTAGTGAGGCAAGAGGGGTTATTCATGAGTTAGAATTGTTTTGCTATATTTTTTGGCTTCATTATCCTCCCCTTACTCCAGTTAAACTCTTTTTTGTTTGATATATTGTTTGAATTTGCTACTTTATTATATTATTTTTATTAGTGTCAATATTTTTTGTGTATATATACTCTTTTGTATATATTTGGGGTTTATTCTGGTTTCACTTTTCTACATTAAATCACTTTTGTTTGCAGTTCTGTTGTCAGTGTTTTTTGCTTACAACCTCACGTTGCGAAATCAGCGCACTTTAAATGTTATTCCTTATAAGTAAGTTTCGTGAAAGATAGGACAGATAGGCATGCGCTTTGTCTACGACATGAATTCCATTCCTGTACTCCACTGGAAAAGCAACATGTTCCCACACAGATGACTTACATGTGTCAGGAGAATCTGCAATCTCAATATATGCGAAGCAGCCATCCTGCGTATACAGTGTGATCACTCACTCAAGTCACATGACATGCACTTGGAAAATACTAACTTTAAGATATAATATTTAGAACAAAAACTCAACATTACTAATACAATTTAATCAGATGTGATAAAATAAAGATGTCTTTAAATTGGTTCAATTAGATATAGAGACAAGTGATGTCAACCTCAAAGATGGGCAGCAGGGGGCATGAGAGTACCATGTTATGCCACAAGAGTTTCGCAATACGTATCGTTGTTGGCGTTTCGCGGTATTTCGGTTCGGTCTGAATATTGTCACACCCCTAATATATATATTAAGGGTGTAACGATAAGCGTATTCGTATTGAACCGTTCAGTACGAGACTTTCGGTTCGGTACGCATCGCAAACCGAACGATTCAGACTAATATCTAAAAAGATTAGAGAGAATACGTATAAAAAGCCTGCAATGCTTTCCCCGCCTTCAAGCTCTTCTTATTGGCCCACTGCGGTAAAACATAATGCAAAGGGATTGGATAATATCAGCTGTCAATCACTCAGTTCTGATGACAGGGTGCCACAGCCACGAACATTTAAAGGGCTGGATCCGAGAGAATGAACACAACACTGACAGATTCAGTTTTAGAAACCAGCTAGAGTTACAACTAATGGCAGATCTGAATAGTGATCATGTGCTGAATGCCAATCCAGCATTTAGACTTTTCCAAGAGTGGATAAAAGACTTCCAGTGGTTAAAATCCGCTATGAAAATGACTAAAGCATTCACCGTAAAGCCGGTGGGACGGAGGTTTCAGGTAGGCTAACAGTGTTTGCCATTGAATCTACACACGAGATGTTCTAACGTTATTTAATCCTTCATTTAATCTTCACGATGCTGTCAATCGTGCGACTGATACCACGTTCACCATCACTAAAGAGCATGCATTCACCGAGATGAAACTAATATTGCAGCAGCTCGGTACTGCTATTACGATGCTGTATGCAAATAATAAGTTATAACATCATCTGTGCAATATCAGACAGCACCTGCGAGAACAGCACAGTGATTATTGTTAATTCAGTTCATCTCATTCACGTCCAGCAGTGTGTGCAGGGCCGCTGAGCGCAGCAGATTTTTGTTTATTAGTTGTTGTGATTAGAGTGTAATATATAATAGAATCTGTTATTGTAAGACGTGTAGTAAAGCTGCTCATCATTTTGGGTGGATTCAACTAAATTTTGTCTGGTGTGCCTACATTTTTGAAGTTAGGTGCGCCGGAGCTACCAAGAAAAAAGGTGAAGTTTGGGCCCTGTGAGACCTTAATCGCTAGTGGAAATGTCAGGTATGAAAGGGTCAGGAAACACCAGAACACATGTGTTGAGCTGTTGACAGTGGTATATGTGTCCCACACTGCTATAAACACTATTAGGACACCTATATTTCACTAAAAAGTGTAACTTGGTTGTTTTTGCGTTATTTCCAGCAAATTCGTACTTCCGGTTTGAAACGAATTTTTGAAGCTGCGTCACGGTCATGACATAATAGCGTGTATTCCAGCGTGCAGACTGGACGTCTCTGCCAGAGTGTGTCTTATTACGTCTTACAGTGTGCTGCATTAATGCATGAGTAAGGCTTGGTTCAAACCAATCAGCGCGCTCTATTGTGCAACTTCATTAATATTCATTACTGTCACAGTGTTTAGACGACAGAGACGCCACGTTGTGTTGGCAAAACAAGCGTGAAGTGTTGCTTTTATAGTTTGCTGCAGTGAAGTTTTGCTTTCATTTTCTCTCTGTGAGAGCTCAGCTGGAGTCACGTGTGGATTAACAGTGTACGCGACGCTCCACAACAATAACTTACGTGTCTGAGGAGGATTATTGTTTACCTGAGAGCTGTTCTCATCTGCAAACGCTGAGATCCGGATTTGCTGCTCGTCTCCTCTTAATAAAGACGCGGCTCTAGTTGCTGGTGATTGTCCTGTCTCTACAGATTTGGTAAGTGAGCGACCAGGGGCCTGTTTCAGAAAGCAGGTTAAGTTAAAACTCAGAGTAGTTTAACCCTGAAATCAGAGAAACTCTGTGTTTTCCGTTTCAAAATGGCAGGTTTGTTAAACTGGAGAAAGCAGGGTAAGTCAAGCCTGTTTCTGAAAGAGAGGTAACTTGAACTCAGAGTCAGTTACCGTGGTAACTTGCTCTGTGAATCTAACCTGGTCCGGAGCAGGTTTTATTCTCTAAACTAAAGTTTCTGTCGGTCTAAGATAAAGTGGTATTTCTCGCCTTAGCCTTACGTCTCCACACACCTATTTTAGAGCTCATTTTGGAGATGTGCATAAAAACGATTGATGGAAACGTCATGATTCACATAACTTTTGAAAAAACGCATAATATAACATGTGCATAACTGAGTAGGTTAAACTTTTATTTGATAAGAAAAGATGCGCATGAACTACGAAGGAAACATTTACCACAAATTACAGTATGTGCATTAAAAAAGGTTTGTTAGAGATGATGATGAAAATGTGTGTGAAAGGACAAACCAGCAGGCTGAGCACACTGCAGAACATCTTAAATGTTGTTTTGGTCATTCTAAAATGCCTGAACTGTTTCAGTATTAGTGTATATTATTAATTACCTCCGAGCGTTTGGAGCGTGTCAAGATCTCCGCGTCTCATGGCTTCAAACGCCCCCACATGATCATTGTGTGTCAGCATTGTCTTCTGAGGCGCAAGTACATTTATTAAATAAAAAATAATTGGCGCAGCTTCTTCTACCACAGTAAATTCTGTTTTTACTGTTGATATTTGGCGCAAGTTAATCAGACAGTGACGATTGTGTTCTCTTTAACTTGTTGGATGTAAACGCTGCTTTATTCGCATCTTTTAGGTGTTATTCCAGTTTTGCACAAATTTATGTAATATATTTGGATGGAAACACAGATATTGCCTACATTTTTTGTCACACACAGAACAAAGTCACGTACGAGAATGGCTTGTCCTTTTTTCATAAATAATTAGCTTAACCTTCGACATGCACTGTTACTAGATTAATGGGATTATTATTCTTTCTAAAAAGTATTTTTAGCACTGCTTACCTTCTAAATGTTATATCAACCTCTATCACTTGATCAATAAAAAGGCAGACACACAAGTGCACTGCTAAATCATTTAAAACTGCTAAACACTTTAGAAACATTTTATAAACGTCGCACATTACATTACTTATTTTATTATACTTAAATATTTAAATATTTTAAATTAAAATTACGCATTAACTTGAGCAGCTGTTTTCCCACGCTAACTGTCTGTTTTACTGATGGCT
The DNA here is from genome assembly GCF_049306965.1 of Danio rerio. Lineage (NCBI taxonomy): Eukaryota > Metazoa > Chordata > Actinopteri > Cypriniformes > Danionidae > Danio > Danio rerio. The sequence goes on from NC_133192.1 coordinate 87,306, forward strand.
GCTTCATTTTAAATATATACACTCATATTTGCTATAACTTTGCATGAGCAGATTAAACTCAGCTGGAGAAAGATTTTTTAAGATGTTGCCATAATCATAATGTCGTAATGTCTTCGCTCCATTGATAATGTCTTTTTATAGTCTCGGTGTGCATGCTTAACTCTGAGTTGGTCTACCCAAAGTTGATTGATCTAA